>NC_058419.1:65166542-65182830 GCF_002201575.2 Neomonachus schauinslandi
GGGGAGGATGTGAGATCCTGGGACGAGTTAGTGGCGTTTGGATAGCAGGAGACGGGAAATACCCCAGCTTTGCGGATTTTATTTTTCTGCAGCCCCTGGGGACAAGCTCTTTTTTGGGGGGTGAACGGGTGGGTCTTGCTCGGTTTTTACATTCCTTCTCTACTCCAGATCCTGAAGGGTATCCTTGGATTTATCCCTAGGCAAGGGGGTACTAACGCAGTATACTTCTTGTGAAGTCAAGCTTTAATGGGTTGGTAAGGTAGACCTCAAATGTTTCTCCACTTTCTGGGCAAATTTCGAGCAAAAGTAATTAGACCCTACTTTTAAAAAATTTATTCCGTGAGGGATGAGGAGCAGGTTAATGTGGGTCGATGGGAAGTAAGATTTATTGCAAGGGAAGCTGTGCCTGGTAGGCCTCCTCTTCCCAATCAAGCACGTTTATTAGGTTGAGGTTGTTTTTCTCTTGTGCTTCTGATTTGCCTCTTGATAGTGTCTAAAAATATGGGTTGTTAATATGAAATGTATACTACTTTTACACAGGTGGCTGGCTTGCTTTTCAGGCTGTTTGACATCTGACTTTTCATCCCTTGTGAATTAAGTAATTTTTCTGCTCTGAAATGTATCCTTGGCGCCTAGTGGCAAAATAAAGAAAACTACAGGGAGCATGGATCAGAATTGCATTGGTAGTTGGCAAAATGTGCCTTTGAGTAAGTATTAATGATGGTTGACGCTTTTAGAGCACTTTACCTAGCATGTAGAGTTTGGGAATGAGCCTGTGATACCTATTATGCCTATTTTTCTACATTAATAAGCAGTAGATCGATCATTTCCTTTCCTTGAGGGAAAAAAAAATACTTTAGTTCTTAGATTATAGATCCCTAGCTATGTAAAGATTGTAGTCTCGGTTTCTGAATTTATGTTAATTGGTCCAGCTACAATAAACCTTTATTTATAGGGTATTGGGCATGTAAGAGGTACCCAGTACAACTTGTTGGCTGGTTAATAGGTGCTCATGTTCGTTTACATGAAGGGTGTACCTTACAGGTAAATATAACCTCTAGATTTTACTGAAAGTCTCACAAAAAGGAGACTTCATTCATTTTATGCCAAGGTCAGTTTTTTTGTATTGGTCTTGAAAAGTGCTTATTGTTGACTTTCACCTGTATAATCTTAATTCTCAAAACAGCCCTATGGGTTAGGTACTTAGTGTTCCTCATTTTACAGCTGAGGAGGAAACTGAGGCATAGGGAGATCAAAGAGCTTGACTAGAGCTATAGAGCTTGTAACTGGTGGAGCTGGAATTGAACCCAGTTTTGACTCCAGAACTTATGTTCTTAACCACAAGGCACTAATGCCTCCTTGAGCTGCCATGTCTAATGTGATTATGATCATTTTAATTGAGCCCAAGTATTACAGTGGAAGAAGTTTGTGTTAGCTACCATTGTGGTTATTTGTTGTAGGTCTTAGAGCTTGTAGCTGTTACAGTATTTTGCCTTTTATGTACAGATGAGATGATGAGAAAAACTGAAACACTTAATTCCAGGAGAGACTTAAGCTGCATGAAAAACCCCTTGTAAAGAACCACATATATAAATGTTAATTTAAAAATGTATGATGCTCCCTAATTATTTACTGTGAAGGAGCACCAAGTGGGTGTTCAGAACTGTCTCAGGCTGAAGTGTCATTCATCTCAAGTCATAATCATAGTCAAGGATAATCTGACAGGTAATGCTTGAATGAGTAGAACCCACAATACTGAATCACTCTTGATTCTCTCCTAATGTGAGGTAGAAATAATAGAGCAATTCTATACATTATCATTAATTTTATTTTACACAATAGTTACAGATTTTTTTGTATCAGAACTTTGAGCACTTAAAAATAGGAACAAAGAATAGTTCTGATTTTTACTAGTGTTTATAAAAAAAGATATTTTCTATGATTCTGTGGTGAAAAAATAGCCAAAAGGCAAGAAGGGGGGGAAATAAACTGATGACCTGGCTAAATCATACACTGAAAAATGAGGGGCTCAGTCTTTAAAAGATTTTGTTTTGTTTTGTATTTTATTTTAAATAAGATTGGCTTGTTTCTTGAAATATCATTATGATTGACAGATAAACTTTTTTTGTATAAAGGTCAGAGATTTGATGGGACTTGTCATTCTTTTTTTAAGATTTTACTTATTTATTTGTGACAGAGAGCACGAGCAGGGGGGAGGAACAGAGGGAGAGGGAGATGTAGGCTCCCCACTAAAGCAGGGAGCCTGACGCAGGGCTTGATCCCAGGACCCCAAGATCATGACCTGAGCCGATGGCAGACACTTAACTGCTGAGCTGCCCAGGCTCCCCAACTTGTCATTCTAATCATTATGGCAGCTGATTACTTGAAAACTGACAGCAGTATAGCTTGTTATTGGTCTTAAATTTTATTTTTTAATTTATTTATTTGTTTTTAAGTAAGCTCTGTGCCCGGTGTAGGGCTTAAACTGATAACCCTGAGATCAAGAGTCATGTGCTCTTGTCGACTGAGACAGTCAGGTGCTCCATGGTCTTAAATTTTAAAAGGCAGAAGTTATCTAAATGGAGAGATGCTGAGAAAATGTCTTAGAAAGTATCTGTTAGGGTAGTAAGTCACAATCATTGCCTACTAACCTAATTTTGAAAAATGTTATCTGTGAAATATTTGCATTCCCACCGAGTGGAAAGTATTAAGCCAGGCTGTGGAGGGGGAGTACCTGCAATTTTTATAAAGGGTTTTGAAAGCATTTAAATACCAGTTGTTTATGTTGCTAATTGGGTGAAAAGAAAGACCTTTGTGACTTTAATTTTGATCATACCAGTTCTCATTGGCAACCCTTGGTATAGTTGACCATAAGCTTTCAGTTATATATTATATTTCTAGAGATAAGGTACATGTAGTACTTAAAGAAATTTCTGTATAGATACAGGTGTGTGAAATAATTTTTTCTGTAAGAAATTGTGTGTATGTGTCTATTTCACTCTTGGAGTCTGAATAAATTTATGGATTATATCAGACAAATCTTAGGTTTACATGAAGTCCTTTCCTCCAGAACTTGAATGTTCTCTTGCACATTGGCAAAAGCTGTTCAAATGGTTTAAGCCACTGGAAAATGATGTTTAGATCTTCTGTTAGGAATGTTGAATATAGTAGGACAGTAAAAGGAGCATCTAAGTAGGATTTCTCTGTACCTGTATGCTAATGTTTGTCTTGTGATTGGCTTGATAGCTGACATGCAAGGTATCATCCTCCGTTTCTCCATCTGTAAAATGGGAGTAAGTTTAATAGATATTGATAAAGCCTGCAGTTCTGGAGGAAGTAACATGGTTATAACAGTGGTTCTTAAAAGGCAATAAACTGAAGCTCTTTGTGATGTTTGCTAATTCTTAACTGTTTTAAGAGTGTAAAGAGGTCCTGAGATTAAAAGTGTGAGAACTGCTGGTGTAAGAGGAATGAACACTGAACTCTGAGCCAAACCAGGGTTTTCTAGGTATAGCTCTGTTGCTTAACTGATTGTAGGACCTTGGACCGATTTATCCTTTCCAGGCTTCTGCTTTGTCATTTGCAAAATGAACCTGTACTTGATGTTCTATAAGGTTATTAAAAAAAATGGGGGCACCTGGTTGGCTCAGTCGGTAGAGTAGGTGACTCTTGATCTTAGGGCTGTGAGTTTGAGCCCCACATTGGGCGTAGAGTTTTAAAAAAATAAAAAAATAATTCTGCTTATGTGAATGTTGATCATTTTTTGGTTTTACTTTGGGGGTAGGAAGAAGGGTAGTGCTGAAGGGAAGTTTCTTTAGCCACGTATACATATCTTTTTTTTTTTTTTTAAACTTACATGGTTAGGATACAGGTGTTTTGTTGATGATATCATCTGTCATCAATGTACACGTATTTGTGCAAACATTGGAAAGGAAACACTTTTTGTTGAGTAGTTTGTTAATATTGTGGCTCAGGATATGTTCTATTTTGAAAGATTATTATATCCAGGATATTATATTTCTACCCTTTTTTATTTAAAGATTTATTTATTTATTTATTTAAGAGAGAGAGAGAGTGCAGTGGGGAGAAGGAGAGGGAGAGAGAGTTTCAAGCAGACTCCGTGCTGAGCACAGGGCCCAATGTGGGGCTCCATCTCACGACCCTGAGATCACAACCTGAGCTGAAACCAGGAGTCGGATGCTCAAACTACTGTGCCACTCAGGTGCCCCATTTCTGCCTTTTTTTTTTTAAAGGTTTTATTTATTTATTTGTCAGAGAGACAGAGACAGAGAGAGCACAAGCAGGGGGAGCAGCAGGCAGAGGGAGATGCAGGCTCCCCGCTGAGCATGGAGCCCTGTGCGGGGCTCGATCCCAGGACCCTGGGATCATGACCTGAGCCAAAGGCAGATGCTTAACCGACTGAGCCACCCAGGCGTCCCGATTTCTGCCCTTTTATGTTTAGGGATGATACTTACGAAAAGACCTTTATTCTGGCCAGTTGTGCTTTTTGCCCTGGGAAAAGGTTCTGTGAATTGTGTGCTATAGACACTATTTTGAGATCCTGTTTCTTGAGACTTTGTCTTTCAGTTTTGGCTTGAAGTAGCCATTCTTGGTATCTATAGTCCAGCTTTCTTGTTGACTGTTATATACAATATTGTTTAAGAAATTATTGGTATGGCAGTGGTGTTCATGTGTTTATATCCTGCACTTCATATTTTAGGAGAATGCTTTATTGGTTGATCAAATACTTGAGTATCAACTAGGGGCCAGGCACTGTGCTGTGGTATGCAAAGTTTAATACAAAATTCTCACCTCCTTAAGGCATTCTTAACCTAGTGAGGGAGATATTAAGTACATAAGCAGGTATGAAACAGTGCTAAAATAGAGGTATATTGGTTTTACTGGGTACCAGAAATGAAGGAAAGCCTAATTTGGGGGACATCTAGGAAAGTTTTACAGAGGAGATGGTATCTGTATTGGGTCTTGAAGATGAGTTAGCAATTGAGGGTTGACTGTGAAAAAGGGCTGCCCATGCATCGGGATTAGTATGGCTAAAGATTAGTCTTATTTTCCGTATGGCAGAGGAAATTATAGACATGTACACAAATAATTTTGAAGCAGGATATAAAGTAATAAATGCTGCAGTAGGTAAAAACTAAATTCAGAGTAGGAAGGTATTTCTGATGGGGTCCAGGGAAGGCCCTTGGAGGATAGGTACGGTTTTGACAAAGAAAACTGGAGGAGAGTCCAGATGTGAGATATAGCAGCTTGAGCAAAGGATTGTGGTATATGTTAGTGTTTTCTCTTGGGAAGCAGGTCAACTTAGAATTTTTAACTCAGTTCCTGGACAAATATTGTATAACTATTGTGCAATTAGTATGTTTTTTCCCCCAGCTTTATTGATATATAGTTGACATACTACACTGTGTAAGTTTAAGATGTACAACGTGATGATTTGATATATGTATATATTTTGAAATGTTTACCACGATAAGGTTAGTTAACACATCCCTCACCTCACATAACCATTTTTTTGTTCTTATGGTGAGAACATTTTAAAATCTACTCTCTACCAACTTTCATGTAATAGAGTATAGTTAACTATAGTCACCATGCTATGTATTAGATGTCCAGAACTTATTCATCTTCTAGTGCAGTTTGTATGTTAACTTTTGTGGCTTGATGATCTTGAAAAAGCCATATGTGCCCTTTGTAAATGAGCCTGATAATTTCAGTTCAGAAGAACTGTCAAAAATATTTTCCACTTGGGCGCCTGGGTGGCTCAGTTGGTTAAGTGACTGCCTTCGGCTCAGGTCATGATCCTGGAGTCCCGGGATCGAGTCCCGCATCGGGCTCCCTGCTCGGCAGGGAGTCTGCTTCTCCCTCTGACCCTCCTCCCCTCATGCTCTCTGTCTCTCATTCTCTCTGTCTCAAATAAATAAATAAAATCTTAAAAAAAAAATATTTTCCACTTTTCTTAAAGATTGTGTAGAATTTAATGCATGGATTTTGATTGACTATGATTGTTCAAAATCTATCCTTAGTTGTTTTTATTTTGGTCATTTGAAGTGGTCAGTTGACTTTTGGATAATCACTGATTTATAAAGTCCAAAATCAAAGTAATTTATTTTCATGTAATACTAGATTTGTTATTTTGCTTATTTGAATTATCTTAACTGTTTTTTGATTTATATGATAGCATTCCAAACCTAGTTCTGCTATAATGCTTGTTTTGAATATGCATATTTGTCCCAACAAGATTGATACATCAGGGAACAATTTGAGCATAAGACAAAATTTGCATTTTCTTATGCAGGATTTTGTCTGCAAGGTCAGGGATCAGCAAATTATGACCACCAACCAGTGGCCTGTTTTTGTAAATAAAGTTCTGTTGGAACACACCCAAGCCCATTTGTCTATATTGTCTGTGGCTGCTTTTGTACCACAATCTCAGAGTTGAATAGTTGTAACAAAGACCTAACTGCCCACAAAGCCTAAAATATTTACTATCTGGTCCTTTATAGAAAGTTTTCCCTGGGTGAAAACAGGAAGCTACACCCAGCTGAACTGAACTGCATTAAATCATGCATATACATGCACACACCTCACACCTCAAACATCTGTTGGCTAGCTCAGTGCACCCCTTGCGTTGTAAGCCACTCCCATCCACATCTGTTGTTACAATTTTCCATCCGATTTCAGATAACCCTCCTTCCATATCATTTCACAGTAATTCATGAGCTGCAGCCCTTCTGATGTACTTCCACAAGCAAACTTCAGGTCTTTTTCAAGGTAAAGTGCTGTATTTATTGTTGTGTTTGTGTATTTTTTAATCACCTCATGTATAAACTGTAAAATTGTGCTATCATTTTTATTAGGTTTCTGTCTTTTTAAAAAATGTGTCACTGATGAAGTTTTTTGAGTGTTGTAGTTCTAACCCCATTTTCCCTATGAATCCTTTGGTGTTCATTGCACAATTTTGCATAACCTGGTGATTTTTAGGAACTCATGTGATTTCAGAACTGACTGTAATTGTCATCCTGCAAAAAGTACTAATTCATTCACCAAATATTTCTTGGACTATGTGAAGATTAAATGAGTTAAAGGACACAGATTAGTGTCTGGGACATACTAATTACTCAAATACTAGTTATTACTCATTACTATTGCCATGTGCCAAGAACTGTCCAAAGTACTGCTTAGGTGAACAAGACAAATTAAAGCTTTGTCCCCATGGAGCTTATGTTATACTTCAAAAAAATCTGTATTAATACACATTTTGGCTAGTAACTTAGTCCTACTCCCATAAAAGACATTTGGTGTTTTTATAGATAACATTTTAAAAATACCCAGAGATCAAAGACATTTACTTAAAACAACTTTCTTGTCAATGTCTCATTGATCTCATGCAATATTTTATTGAATGATTTTTAAAGATGTTTTTAATAACTGTACCCTTGGGAGATGAATCTGATCTACCTTCAAGGAAATAAAGAATAATCATCTGCTTTTTACTGTATTTCAAAATAAAAAGTTAAAAAATACAAATTCAGACTTAATTTGCAAAAATAGTATGCAGATTGTCATAGGCCCTCCACCCAGATTCAGCAAATAGTAATTTTTTACATTTGCTTTATCATTCTGTCTGTATTATTTTTGAGCCATTTGAGAGTAAATTGCAGACATGATGCTCCTTTACCCCTGAATACTTCAATATGTATTTCCCCAAAATAGGAATATTCTCTTATGTAGCCTGAGTATAGTTAGCAAAATTAGAAATTAACATTGATACTATTTCTTTTTTTTAAGATTTTATTTGTTTATTTGAGAGAGAGAGGGAGGGAGAGAGCACAAGCAGGGGGAGCAGCAGAGGCAGAGGGAGAAGCAGACTCCCTGCAGAGCAGAGAGCCCGATGTGGGGCTCGATCCCAGGACCCTGGGATCATGACCTGAGCCGAAGGCAGCCGCTTAACCGACTGAGCCACCCAGGCGCCCCACTGTTTCTTTATTTAAAAGATTTTATTTATTTGAGAGAGAGCGCGTGCACACATGTACGCACGAGAGGGGGGCAGGGGCAGAGGGAGACGGAGAAGCAGCCTCCCCATTGAGCAGGGAGCCTGAAGCGGGATCCCAGGACCCCGATATCATGACCTGAGCTGAAGGCAGATGCTTAACAGACTGAGCCACTCAGGCGCCCTAAGATTTTATTTTATTTTATTTTTTATTTATTTGTTTGTTTGTTTGACAGAGACACAGTGAGAGAGGGAACACAAGCAGGGGGAGTGGGAGAGGGAGAAGCAGGCTTCCCGCTGAGCAGGGAGCCCAATGCGGGGCTTGATCCCAGAACCCTGAGATCATGATCTGAGCCGAAGGCAGATGCTTAAGGACTGAGCCACCCAGGCGCCCCCTTAGGATTTTATTTTTAAGCAATCTCTACACTCAGTGTGGGGCTTTAACTCACAACCCTGAGATCAAGAGTCGCATGCTCCACTGACTGAGCCAGCCAGGCGCCCCCATACAATACTGTTCCTAATCTACAGACCTTATTCATGTTTTGCCAGTTGCTTCATAATGTCCTTTATAGTGAAAGAAAAAAAATTTTTTTCTGGTCTAGCATCCAGTTTTGGAGCATGCATTGCAATTCATTGTCATGTCTCTTTAATCTTCTTTACTCTTGAGCACTGTACCGTGCTTTTTTTTTTTCCCCTTACATATTTTTGAAGAACAGGGTAGTTAATTTGGGTTTGTCTGATATTTCCTTGTGATCACGTATTTTGCTAGAAATACTATGAAGTGATGTTGTGTCTTTCTCAGCACATTTTATTTTATTTTTTAAAAAATTTTATTTATTTGACAGAGAGAGAGACAGCGAGAGAGGGAACACAGCGAAGGGAGTGGGAGAGGGAGAAGCAGGCTTCCCGCTGAACAGGGAGCCTGATGCGGGGCTCTTGATCCCAGGACCCCAGGATCATGACTGGAGCCGAAGGCAGATGCTTAATGACTGAGCCACCCAGGCGCCCCTTTCTCAGCACATTTTATCAGGAGGCATATGATACCTTTGCTTTTACTATATTTTAAAATGTATTTTCTTTTAATACTAGGATTATCAATCAGCTCATTCTCTGCCATTTAATTTAGGTATTTGAAGCTAGGTTTGGTTAATTTCTATAGAGTTGGGAAGAATTTGCCCACCTCTTATTGGTGGTTTTTTTTTGTTTTTTTTTTTTTTTTGCTTTTCCCCTTTTCCCCTTCTTCATATACGTATCCCCAACATTCAAAACCACAAAACACCCTATTTATGAATTTTCATTGTATATTCTAAGTGTCTGCTAAAAGTAGAGAATCAAGAGTGAATGTTTCGGGGTGTCTGGGTGGCTCAGTCGTTAAGCGTCTGCCTTCAGCTCAGGTCATGATCCCAGAGTCCTGGGATCGAGCCCCGCATCGGGCTACCTGCTCAGCCGGGAGCCTGCTTCTCCCTCTCCCACTCCCCCTGCTTGTGTTCCCTCTCTAGCTGTCTGTCAAATAAATAAAATCTTTAAAATATATATATATATAAATAAAAAAATAAATAGAAGCACTAAAAAAAAGAGTGAATGTTTCATGTTAAAGTGACTGCACCTGTTACTTGTTAAGTATATGAAATAATACATTTCTTTCAAAGGCTGACTATCATGCATCCAACACAGCTTACTGAATATCTCAGTTTAGACACCGAAGAGAAGATATTGGAGGGTACTAAATGACTTCAGGGTTGTTTTGTGGGTTTTTTTTCTCACGGTTGTTTTTTTTAATACTCAACAAATCACTCTTCTTTTAAGGAATGCCTGAGCAGACATTATCTTCATTTTAATAAGCATTTATTATTCCTCTGTATAAGGCAATATGTTATTTCCCACATGGGAAAAAGATGAACCCTGACCAGTTTCCTCCTTTGAGGAGCTTACACTCCAGTAGAGAGTACTCTGAGTTTTAAACAAGGAACTCTAAGCAGAGTGTGTTGCTTATTATAAGAGAAGTAAAACAAAATTCAGAAGAGGGGAAGGGAACCTTCTTTGAGCTGAGTTGTGGTACGATTGGAAAGTCATGTGTGAATTATCTTGCAGAGAGCTTCGAATGCTATGCTTAGGAATTTCAGACTTTATAAACATAGGGAGCTTTTTTTTTTAAAGATTTTATTTATTTATTTGACAGAGAGAGAGACAGCGAGAGAGGGAACACAAGCAGGGGGAGTGGGAGAGGGAGAAGCAGGCTCCCCGCTGAGCAGGGAGCCCTATGCGGGGCTCGATCCCAGGACCCTGGGATCATGACCTGAGCCGAAGGCAGGCGCTTAACGACTGAATGACTCAGGCGCCCCAGCATGGGGAGCCTTTGAATATTTTGAGCATGGGGTTACATTTGAGTTTACTCTATGCCAATCATTGGAAATACTGAGAAGATAGAACAGTCCTTTAGACAAGGAATATATTTAGGAGTATATAGACATATATGTTCAATTCCCATTCCCCTTAAAAGTATAGTAGCAAATACTAAGTACCAGCTGAGTACTAATGACATATATGGTATTAGAACACAGTAGTTTAGTACTTGAATCGGGTAGAATGAACTTGGATAAAAAATGGAATTTAAAGTCAGGAAAGGATGACTTTTGGGAACTTCTTCCTCCTTCATCCCCATTCCAGTAGATATTAAAAAAATTTAAATGACTTGTGTTCCTGAATACTGCCACCCACTTACTAGTGTATTCCATGATTTGTCTCTGACATCTGAATTCTAAACAATAACCTGATTATTCTGGATGGGAGCTAGGGTTACCTGCCTAACTTGAAGGATGAATTGTGGAAACAGGTGCTGTTTTTTGTCTCCAAAATCTAAATGTCTTAAATTTGTATTTATTTTTCTGCAGAGAACTAGAACCACAGTTCTCACCTAAAGACCCTTTTCTTATAACTCCTTAAAACAGTAATAAAACTTTTTGCTTTGCTTTCTTGCTGTTGCCACATTGTTTGCCTCTTGTCTCCATTTGCAGACTGTCTTTGGGTGGGGTGTGGTATATCATTGGAATGAGCTGTATTTACTAAAGCAGAAATCAGTGTGTGAGGTGAGATGAAACATTTCTTGAAGGTTTTAGTAATTAGGCCCACATGAACATGGTGACCTTTATTGCAATGTAATTTTTATTTAGAGTATTACACAGAGACCGCTATTTAAACATAATAAGGCAGAATGCTGACCTTATTCAAATATTGCTGCTTTATTACAAATTTGTAATTTCTTACCTCCATTAGAGCATGTATACTTTTATATTTAAAAAAATAGCCTGGAATGTTTTTAGTCCTCCATTGTGTCTTTTTCTTTCTTTTCAAATTTTTATTTAAATTCTAGTTAACATACAGTATAGTATTGGTTTCAGGAAGTCTTCATTTTTTAAAAAATATTTATTTGAGAAAGAGAGAGAGCACAAGTAGGGGGAGGGACAGAGGGAGAGGGGGAGGGAGAAGCTGACTCCCTGCTGAGCATGGGCCCTGATGCGGGGTTTGATTCTAGGATCCTGAGATTGTGACCGAAGTCAAACACTTAACCGAATGAGCCACCCAGGTGCCCCCTTCATGGTTTCTTAAATGTTTTGGAAAGGTTGACATTTTTTTTTTAAAGATTTATTTGACAGAGAGAGATCACAAGCAGGGGAAGTAGCAGATAGAGGCAGAGGGAGAAGCAGGTTCCTTGCTGAGTAGGGAACCTGATGCAGGGCTCAATCCCAGGACCCTGCAATCATGACCTGAGCTGAAGGTAGCCGATTAACCGACTGAGCCACCCAGGCACCCGGGAAAGGTTGGCATTTTCTTTTTTTTTATAAAGATTTTATTTATTTATTTGAGAGAGAGAGAATGAGAGACAGAGAGCACAAGAGGGAAGAGGGCAGAGGGAGAAGCAGACCCCCTGCTGAGCAGGGAGCCCGATGTGGGACTCGATCCTGGGACTCCAGGATCATGACCTGAGCCGAAGGCAGTCGCTTAACCAACTGAGCCACCCAGGCGCCCAAGGTTGACATTTTCATACCAATTCTGAATAGTGTTTATTTGCCCAAGTAGGTACTGTTGGTACTGAGCCTAATTAAACCAGAAAAATTTAAGCTCTGCCCTTAAGTGCTTTTAGACTAAAAATAAATAACACAAGACAAGAAGATAATTAATAAATCACAGAGATATATTTCCCTGATAACAAATATGGCAGATACGGAGATAGCTTATACATGCATACCTATGAACTTTCGAAACAGATTTTAAGACATTTTTCTTGTGCTGGAAGGGAGAATGGTAATGGACAAATATTACTGTTACCAACCTTGTTGTTTGTATATTTCTTTTGTTATTTTTTAGTTGCAATAAAATATAAAATTTAGCATTTTAACCACTTTAAAGTGTATAATTCAGTGGCATTAAGTACATTAAATATATTCAGTGTTGTGCAACCATCATTGCTGTCAAATTCTGGAACATTTCCTTTACCTCCCAAAGAATCCCTGTATCTCCCAATATTCTGCATCATTGTGCATCCGTTACCTCTGTCCAACTCCAGAACTTTTTTGTCGTCTCAAACTGAAACTGTACCCATTAAACAGTAAGTTTCATTCCCCTCTCCCCAATCCCCTGGTAACTACCTTTTCACTTTCTGTCTCTGATTTTAACTATTCTAGATACTTCTTTATAAATGGAATTGCACAATATTTGTCCTTTTGTGTTTGGCTTATTTCATTATTTAGCATAATGTCCTCAAGGTTCACCCATTTTGTAGCATGTATCAGAATTTCATTCCTTTTTTTTAAAGATTTTATTTATTTATTTGACAGAGAGAGAGAGAGAGAGAGAGAGACAGTGAGAGAGGGAACACAAGCAGGGGAGTGGGAGAGGGAGAAGCAGGCCTCCTGCAGAGCAGGGAGCCTGACGCGGGGTTTGATCCCAGGACTCTGGGATCGTGACCTGAGCCAAAGGCAGAGGCCCAGCGACTGAGCCATCCAGGCCCCCCTAGAATTTCATTCCTTTTTAAGGCTAAATAATATTCCATTCATTATGTATGTACCATACATATTTAGTTTATCCATTCATCTGTTGATGGACATTTGTGTTTTCATCTTGGCTGTTGTGCATAGTGCTTCTGTAAACATTGGTGAACAAATGTCTGTCCAAGTCTCTATTTTCAGTTCTTTTGGGTATGTACCTAGAAGTGGAATTCTAGCTTTAATTTTCTGATGAACCACTAAACTGTTTTCCGTGGTGGCTGTGCTGTTTTACATTCCCATTTGCATTGTATAAGGGTAAGAATTTCTCTGCATTCTTGGTCAACAGTGCTTTTTGTTTTGTCTTTTAGAAAAATGAGCTCATACAGTTTATTTTAGAATTAAATTAACTTAAAAAATTTAGTTGACTATGTCAATTATACTCAAAATATAAAACAAATGAATTGACAAGAAACTAAAATGAAATAAAGAGGTTTAAGAGGTACAAACTTCCAGTTATAAAATAAATAAGTCATGGAGATGCACAGTACAGCATAGAGAATATAGTCAATAAAATTGTAATAATGTTTGGTACAGATAGTGACTACACTTATCATGGTGAGCACTGAGTAATATGTAGAATTGTTGAGTATATGTGTACCTGAAATTAAGATAACACTGTATATTATTTATACTTCAGTATTTTGTTTTTTTTAATAATAGCTATACTAACAGGTGTGAAGTGTTATTGTAGTTTTTATTTGCATTTCCCTAATGACTCGTGATATAAAGCCTCTTTTCATGTGTTTATTGGCTGTTGGTATATCTTTGGAAAAATGTCTCTTGAAGTCTTTTGCCCAATTTAAAATTTTTTTGTTGTTGTTGTAGGAGTCATTTAAAAATTCTGGATATTGGGGTGCCTCAGTCAGTTAAGTGTCTAACTCTTGATCTTACCTCAGGTCTTGATCTCAGGGTTGTGAGTTTCAAGTCCCGGAAAGGGCTCCATGCTGCGTTTGGAACCTACTTAAAATAAATTCTGGTTATTAATCCCTTATCAAATATATGATTTGTGAATATCTTTTCCATTCTGTGGGTTGTCTTTTCACTCTTTTGGTAGTGTTCTTTGATGCATGAAAGTTTTCAGTTTGGATGAAGTCCAAGTTATCTGTTTTTCTTTTGTTGTATGAGTGTTTGGTGCCATCCAAGAAATTATTGCCAAATCTAAAGTCATGAAGATTTATCCCTCTATTTTCTTCTTTTTCTTTTTAAAAGATTTTTATTTGTCAGAGAGAGAGAGCACAAGCAGGGGGGAGCGGCGGGCAGAGGGAGAAGCAGGCTTCCCACTGAGCAAGGAGCCCGATGCGGGACTTGATCTCAGGACCCTGGGATCATGACCTGAGCCGAAGGCAGATGCTTAACTGAGTCACACAGGCATCCCTATTTTCTTCTAAGAATTTATAGTTTAGTTCATATGTAGGTCTTTGATCCAATTTGAATTAGTTTTTTAAAAAGATTTTAAAAATTTTATTTATGTATTTATGTATTTTAGAGAGGGAGCAGGGAGGGGCGGAGGTATAAGGAGAGAGAGAATCTTACACAGGCTCCACGCCCAGTGTGGAGCCCTGCGTGGGGCTTGATCTCACAACCCTGAGGTCATGACCTGAGCCAAAATCAAGAGTTGGATGTTTAACCGACTGAGCCACCCAGGTGCCCCAAGATTTTATTTTTAAGTAATTTCTACACCCATTGTGGGGCTTGAATTCACAACCCTGAGATCGAGTCACATGCTCTACTGACTGAGCCAGCCAGGCGCCCCTGGAATTAATTTTTGTATATGGTGTGAGATAGGGGTCCAACTTCATTCTTTTGCATATGGATATCCAGTTCTCCTAGCACCATTTGCTGAAGAGACTGTTCTTTTTCCATTTAGTGGTCTTGGCGTCATTGTCTAATATCAGTTGACCATAGATGTATGGATATATTTCTGTTTTTTTTTTGTTCTATTTGTCTAACCTTATGCCAGTAGCACACTGTTGGATTACTTGAGCGTTGTAGCAAGTTTTGAAATTGGGAAGTGAGAGTATACCAACTTTGTCCTCTTTCAAGATTGGTTTAGCTATTTGGGGTTCCTTGAATTTGCATATGAATTTTAGGATTGACTTTTCAATTTTTGCAATAGTGGCTGTTGCAGTTTTAATAGAGATTACATTGAATCTGTATATTTTGGGGAGTATTGCTCTCAACAATATTAGATCTTTTGGAACATGAGATGTCACTCCATTTAATTGGAATTGTTTATTTTCTTTCTTTTTTTCATTTATTTTTTGTAGTAATCTTTACACCCTATGTGGGGCTTGAACTCATGAACCTGAAATCAAGAGTTGCAAGCTCTTCTGACTGAGCCAGCCAGGCTCCCCTTGAATTAATTTCTTTTAAGCAGTGTTTTGTAGTGTTCATTGTACACGTTTTGAACCTCTTTGATTAAATTCATTCCTATATATTCTTTTTGATGCTTTTGTAAATGGAAGTGTTTTCTCAATATCCTCTTAGGATTGTTTATTGCTAGTGTATAGGAATATAACTGCTCTCTGCTTGTTGATCTTATATTCTGCAACTGTGCTGAATTCGTTTATTATCTCTACTTTTTTATGGATTGTTTAGGATTTTCTATATGTGAGATCATGTCCTCTACAAACTACTTTATCCTTTACTGTTTGGATTGTTGTTTTCTTTTTAAATTTCTGTTGAATAGAAATGGCAGAAACAACCATACTTGTCTTGTTTCTGATCTTAGGTTGTAAGTTTTTAGTCTTTTCACTATTAAGTATGATGTTAGCTGTGAGTTTTTCATTAATACTCTTTATCCAATTGAGGAAGTTCCTTTCTCTTCCTAGTTCTCGGAGTGTTTTTATTGTGAAAGGGTGTTGAATTTTGTCAGATGATTTTTCTGTGTCAACTTAGATGATTATGTGATTTTCCCCCTTTTTCTATTTATGTGGTATTTTACATTGATTTATTTTTGCCACACTTTGCATTCCTGGGATAAATCCCACTTGGTCATGGTGTATAATTCTTTGATGTGTTACTGAATTCTACTTGCTAGCATTCTGTTTAGGATTTTGTATCAGTAGCTAGTATTTTTTTTTTTTTAAGGATTTTATTTATTTGACAGAGACACAGCGAGAGAGGGAACACAAGCAGGGGGAGTGGGGGAGGGAGAAGCAGGCTTCCTGCAGAGCAGGGAGCCCGATGTGGGGCTCCATCCCAGGACCCCAGGATCACGACCTGAACTGAA
>NC_058419.1:65182840-65216451 GCF_002201575.2 Neomonachus schauinslandi
GATGTGGGGCTCCATCCCAGGACCCCAGGATCACGACCTGAACTGAAGACAGACGCTTAACGACTGAGACACCCAGGCGCCCCAGTAGCTAGTATTTTGTTTAGGATTTTTGCATCAGTATTCATAAGAGATATTGGCCTGTATTTTTCTTTTTTTGTGATGTCTTTGTGGTATCAGGGTAATGCTGGCCTTGTAGAATGAGTTAAATGTTCCCTTCTCTTCTGTTTTTGGGAAGAATTTGAGAGATGATAATTATTCATTAAATGTTTGGTAGAATTTACTGGTGAAGCCACTGATTCTGGGTTTTTCTTTTTTGGGATGTTTTTGATCATTTTTTTAATTTTTTAATTTTTATTTTTTTTAAGATTTTATTTATTTATTTGACAGAGAGAGACACAGCGAGAGAGGGAACATAAGCAGGGGGAGTGGGGGAGGGAGAAGCAGGCTTCCCGCTGAGCAGGGAGCCCGATGTGGGACTCGATCCCAGGATCCTGGGATCATGACCTGAGGCGAAGGCAGACGCTTAACTACTGAGCCACCCAGGCGCCCGGGATGTTTTTGATTATTAACTCAAGAGATTGAATAGTTACAAATCAAAAAAAGAAAAAGAAAAAAGTGGCATTGGTATTTACCTAATGTGGTTGCTTTTACCATTGTTCTTTATTTTATAATATAGCTCCAGGTTACACTGTGGTGTTGTTTCATTTCAGCCTGATTGCTCCGTTTAGCATTTCTTGTAGGGCAAGTATACTAGCAGTGCATTTTCCTCAGCTTTTGATTTTTTAGCCTATTTATTCATTTTTCAGGGATACAGAATTCTTGTTTTTTTTTTTTTTTGCAGCAGATTAATACTCAATTTTTAAAAATGTATTTAAGAGAGAGAGCACAGGGGGAGGGGCAAAGGGAGAAGGGAGAGTCTTAAACAGACTCCACCAGGACTTGATCTCAGGGTTCTGAGATCATAACCTGAGCTGAAACCAAGAGTCAGATGCTTAACCAACTGCGCTACCCAGGCGCCCCTTTTTGCAACACTTTAAATATGTCATCTCACTTTATTGGTTTCCATGGTGTTCAACTGTTAATGAGGATCCATTGTACTTGTCAGTTCTCATTGATTTCTAGATTTTCTTTGGCTTTGACAGTTTAATTATATTTTGTCTCACTGTGGAACTCTGTTTATCCTCAGAATTCATTGACCTTGGATATGTAGGTTCATGTATTTCATGAATTTGGGCTGCTTTGACTATTACTTAAATATTCTTACGGCTCCTTTTTCTTCTCTTCTGTGACTGTCATTATGCATGTGTTATGCTTGATGGTATCTCACAAGTTTCTGATGCTCTGTTCATTTTTCCTCATTCTGTTTTCTTTCTGCTTCTCATACTGGGTACTCTCAATTGGTGCTAACTTTAAATTCACGTATTCTTTCTTATCTTTGGTCAGATCTGTTGAACCTTTGTAGTGAATTTTTCATGTCTGCTATTGTATTTTTCAACTCCAAAACTTTATTTGGTTCCTTTTTATAATTTGTGTATTTTTACTTTGGTAAGACATGCTGGTTTCTTTAGCTCTTTGTATTTAAAACAGTTTATTTAAAGTCCTTGCCTATTAATTTCAACATCTGGGCCTCCTCAGGGACAGTTCTGTTAATTTCTTCTTTTTTCCCTGGGAATGGGCCATACATTCTTATTTCTTGGCATGCTTCTACGTTTTTGTTGAAAACAGATAATTTGAATATTGTAATATGGCAATTCTGGAAAACATTTTTCCCCCTCCCCAGGGTTTGTTGTTGCTTCTTGTTGCGGTTTTTGCTTAGTGAACTTTTTTTTTAAAGATTTTATTTATTTATTTGAGAGAGAGCGAGAGAGCACAAGCAGTGGGGAAGGGAAGAGGGAGACAGAAGCAGGCTCCTGGCTGAGCAGGGAGCCCCATGTGGGGTTCGATGCCAGGACTCTGGGATCATGACCTGAGCTGAAGACAGGTGTTTAACCGACTGAGCCACCCAGGCGCTCCTGCTTAGTGAACTTTCTTACCTATTTTCACAAAGGCTGTATTTGTCATGTCTGGATACTGAAGTGTTTGTTCTGGTAGCTTATTGGTTCGTTAGTGGTTTGACAAAACTTTCCTTAAATACATACAAGCAAAAAAAAAAAAAAGTTCAAAAACAAAAACCCAGACCAAACCAAAACAACTCTCTCTCTTTGCAGATTGGCTCAGTGTTGGGGTACTTCTCAGTGCTTTGCCAGTCCATTTAAAACTCTTTTGTGACTCTCACTTCCTGATTGGGTGGAGGCTAAAGGTCAGCTAAAGGTGAAAGTTTATGGTCTATTGTCTTTTCTGAGCATGTGTACAGTCTTGGGCATAGGTGTGGCCTTCCAAATTCCTTGGTATGTGCTGGAGCTTTTTGGAGCTCTTTGGAGCTCTTATTTTTTCCTGTATCTCTATCTGGCTTCTTTCTTCCCATCCTTTTATGTCTGTCAAGTGCCTGGCCCACTTGTTACCCCTTGCTCTGGTGGCTTTGGATAGTATATTTGCCTTTAAATACTTTGGACAAATTCTGTTTGTTTTGGGAACTTGCTCCTCCTGAGAAAATTCTGAGGTGGGTGAAAGAAAGACAACCCCCATCCCAGTCTGTTAGATAATGGCCAAACAGGTCAAAACACACAACCACAATTTTTTAAGAATAGGATCCACATCACTACCTTTGGCATCTGCAAGTTGACTGGGAATGTGGGCCACCATCTTCATGGCTGCCATCTAACTGGGAGTGGGACATGGTAGGTGCATAAAGTTAACACCACAGTGCTCTCATACTGATGTTCAGCAGCTTTTTCTATTAACTGTTCCCTGTTAGTTGTAGGTTTTTTATTAGATTCTAGATTTCCAAAAATGTTGATTCAGAAATTTTTTACTAGTGTAATTGTTGCCTTAGTGGAGGGACAGAATTTTGGAATTACTTGCTCCACCATTGTATATGATGTCATTCCTGGTGTGTTTGTTGTAATCCCTATGCCAGTGCCACATATTCTTAATAACTATAGCTTTTTATGAAATCTGCTAGGGCATGAATGCCCACATTGCTCTTCTTTGTACTGTCTTGGCAATTCTTGAGCTTGTACTGTTCCATATTATATATCCCTTCTTATGTTTCCAAATTCTTTGATTAGTGTTTTATTCTATTTTCGTAAACATTTTTAAGGTCTAACATGAGCCAGGGATTGTTTTAGGTCAGGGCTTTTCAGTCTTGGCATTATAGACATTTGGTCCAGATAATTCTTTGCTGTGGGAGGCTGTTCTGTGTATGCATTGTATCCCCGGCCTCTGCCCAGTAGATAATAGTAACAACCCCCACCACCACCAGTTTTGACAACTGAAAATGTTTAAAGACACTGTCAGATGGTCCCTGTGGGTGGTGAGGGTGTGGGAGTGGTGCAGTCCTCCTGTTTGATAACCACAGTTCTAGATGATTGGAATTCATAGATAATTAATATTGAGCTAAGTGGAGGAATAAATGACTGAAATACACTCTGATGTGGTTAAGTACAGTTACAAAGATATGAACCAAGGAATGTGGAAGAACAGCAAAAAATTCCTTTGGAGAGTTAATGGCAATATTTTCCAAAGAGAGGGATGGCAGTTTTGAGTTGGGACTTAAGGCAAGGTGGTAGTGTTGACAAGGAGGGGAGATGTTCTAGGTGGTGCAAAGGTCATGTCTAGGGACTTGATAGAGGGGCCCTTTTGTGCCTTGAGAACAGTGAGACATTGTGATTGGAGAGGATATGGGAGGTAGAGGTGAAAAAAGGAAGGTTATTTGGGTTAGATTTGAAAAGGCTTTTTTAAAGATTTGAAAAGGCTTTCTATGCTAGTTCTTCATTTTATGCCTTTTTATATCCTAGAAAATCGAATAATATGTCTTTAGAGTAATACAAACTTCTTTTCATGAACAATGATAAAGTGAAATGATTAAAATTACATGGTAAATATTACACTCAAGAAAATAGCTCTAGTCTGTGAAGTATGAAAATAGGAAGGGGTGGAGATTTATATAAAACTAAAACTAGATGTCCAATATTACTCTTAAATCATACCATCCTTCGTGTGGACTGTTTTCATCCTGTATTTGTCAAATTCTTAAATGTTATCATCCTCGATGATGATTCTTGGTATTTAAATAGAGGATTGAAGTGGCCAGATGTACAAAGTTGTATGTTTTTGTCTAGCAAATTATCAGTGATATATTTTAAACTGTTCTGTTTTCTCAGATTAGACATGGAGTCAGATTAAGTGAAACTGGTCTCCTATAATAGTTCCATGTCCTTAGAAAAGGAAGATACTTGAAGAGTTAAAATGCTACAAAATTTTTTGTAACTTTTATCTTGATATTATTTCAAATTTAAGAAGTGTTATGAGTACGGGCGCCTGGGTGGCTCAGTCCTTGAGCATCTGCCTTCAGCTGGGGTCATGGTCCCGGGGTCCTGGGATCGAGTCCCACGTCGGGCTCCCTGCTCAGTGGGGAGCCTGCTTCTCCCTCTCCCACTCCCCCTGCTTGTGTTCCTTCTCTCTCTGTCAAATAAATAAAATCTTTAAAAAAAAAAAAAAAAAAAAGAAGTGTTATGAGTACAAAACTCCTGTTTACCCTTTTTCTAGAGTCACTATTGTTAACATTTTGTTTCAACTACATTATCATTTGTATATTCTCTGGTTATATTCTTTAACTTGGAAGTTCTACCTCTCATTGTCTTCTTGACCTTGACAGGTGTTTTAAGTTTTAATTTAAATTCCAGTTAGTTAACATAACAGTGTAATATTAGTTTCAGGTGTATAATATATAGTGATTAAACACTTCTGTACAACACCCAGTGCTCATCACAACAAGTACACTTCTTAATCCCTATTAACTATTTTTTAAAGATTTATTTATTTATTTTAGAGAGAGAGAGTGTGCACGAGTGGGAGGGGGAGAGGGAGAGAGAATCTCAAGCAGACTGTGCTGAGCACTGAGCCTGATGTGGGGCTCATCTCATGACCTTGAGATCACGACTCACGCTGAAACCAAGAGTTGAAAAAAAAGAAAACAACAAAAATGAAACCAAGAATTCGATGCTCAACCAGCTGTACCACCCAGGCGCCCCTCCCTATCAGCTCCTTAACCCATAGCCCCACACACCTCCTCTGGTAATCATCAGTTTGTTCTCTATAGTTGAGTTTGTTTCTTGGTTTGCTTCTCTCTCTTTCCCCCCCATGCTTGTTTGTTTTGTTTCTTAAATTCCACATATGAGTGAAATTGTACGGTGTTTTTCTTCTAACCTTGATTTTTTTTGAGGGAGAGAGGGACAGAGAGAATCTCAAGCAGGCTCCATGCCCAGCAAGGAGCCCAGCATGGGGCTTGATCTCACAACCCTGAGATCATGACCTGAGCCGAAATCAAGAGTCAGACACTTAACCAACTGAACCACCCAGGCACCCTTGACTTTTTTGAAGAGTACAGTCTAGTTCTTTTTTTAGAATACCCCTCAATTTGGGTTTGTATGATGCTTCTTTATGATTAGATTATGGATTTTGGGCAGGAAAACAACAGGAGTGAGGGTGTGTTCTTTTTAAGTGCCTCTTAGCAGGAGACACATGATGTCATTTGGTCCCATTACTGGTGATAATAATTTTGATCACTTGGTTAAAGTGGTATCCACCAGATTTTTCTTTCTCTCTCTTTTTAAAGATTTTATTTATTTATTTGACAGAGAGACAGCGAGAGAGGGAACACAAGCAAGGGGAGTGTGAGAGGGAGAAGCAGGCTTCCCGCTGAGCTGGGAGCCGTATGCGGGGCCGTCATGACCTGAGCCGAAGGCAGACGCTTAATGACTGAGCCACCTAGGTACCCCCCACCAGATTTTTCTATGTGAAGTTAATTTTTTTCCATTTTTAACAAATGATTCTTGGGGAGTTACCTTGTAAATATCTTGTTCTTCAGTAAACTTTCACTTACTAATTTTAGCATTCATTTATTACTATGATTTTTTTTAAAAATTGGTGATTGATTTCATTTCTTCAACATTTATTAGTTTGCATTTACAAAGCTGTGTTTGAGGAATAATATTTTTTAAAGTTATCATGGAGAAATAATGGTGTAAGACAGTAATAGGTCTCAAATTTGAAAATAAACAGCTATAATGAAATGAGTGAGAAGTAATAAAATATAATAGAGAATAAAAAACCACCATATGGACAGGGCCATGGAAATTGTGTTAAAGCCTATCAGTCCCAGATTTGTTCTGTTTGTTGTAATCCATTGAGGAACAGTTTGCAGAAAAATAATCCATGTGTGACAATTTGCTGTTTTCTCCATTTTTGTCCTTTGGTTCCCTACCTCTCTCTCTCTTTGGGGTAAAAATTATGGATTGTGATGGAAGTTCATAGGGGAAAGAAAAAGAGCCCAAAACTCTGAGCCTTTAATGCATTTTTATATTTACCATATAACCTTTAAAAAATATAGACACATTAAATATGGAAGACTCTTTGAATCGTATTACTTTAAACCAAGATTTCTGAATAGAATCACTGTTGACATTTTGGACTAGATAATTATTTGTTGTGAGGGGATTCTTGTGTGTATCATAAGATATTTAGCAGTATCCTTTGTCCTTTATCCACTAGAAGCCAGCGATAATCCCATACAACCAAAATTGTTTCCAGACATTGTCATATGTACCCAGGGGCAAAACTGCCCCCATTGGGAACTGCTGCCTTACAGGCAGTGGTTTGTCTCATCTCCCCCACAAAGGTTCTTTTAATTCCTTGTACATGTGCATATATAATGTTCAGATAGTTATAAATAGTTGTGATTAAATTTGGGAATCAGTTTTTTACTTAAAATCCTTTTTTGTAGTTATTTTTTCTTTTTATTATAGTATACAGAATAAAATTTACCATTTAATCATTTTTAGATCTACAATTCATAAAATTTACCATTTAACCATTTTTAAATGTACAGTTTTATGGCATTAAATATATTAACTGTGTTGTGTAACTTTTACCACAATCAATTTGCAGAACTTTAAAAAAAATTTTTTTTTGTTTTTGTGTATTTTTTAAATTTTATTTTATTATGTTAATCACCATACATTACATCATTAGTTTTTAAAAAATTTTTTATTGTTATGTTAATCCCCATACATTACATCATTAGTTTTTGATGTAGTGTTCACGATTCATTGTTTGCGCATAACACCCAGTGCTCCATTCAATACGTGCCCTCTTTAATACGCATCACCAGGCTAACCCCTCCCCCCACCCCAATTTGCAGAACTTTTTGATCATCCCAAAGAAAAACTGTTTACCCATTAAACAGTAATTCCCCATTCCTTCCTCCCCCAGTTCCCTGGTAATTTCTATTTTGCTTTCTGTTTCTTTCATAGTTAATTTTAAAAAAATTTTAAAAAAGATTTATTTATTTATGTATTTGAGAGCGAGAGTGTGCGCATGCGTGAGGAAGGGAATGGCAGAGGGGGAGGGAGAGGGACAAGTAGACTGAGTGCTGACACCGATGTGGGGCTTGATCTCATGACACTGAGATCATGACCTGAGCCAAAATCAAGAGTTGGATGCTCAACTGACTGAGCCACCCAGGTTGCCCCTCTTTCATAGTTTTTTTTTTTTTAATTTTTTTTATTCTTATGTTAATCCCCATACATTACATCATTAGTTTTAGATGAAGTGTTCCATGATTCATTGTTTGTGCATAACACCCAGTGCTCCATGCAGAATGTGCCCTCCTCAATACCCACCACCAGGCTAACCCATTCTCCCACCCTCATAGTTATTTTTAATCCATTTAGTTGCATCTCCTCTTACTGATTAAAATTCTAAAATTCTAATTTTTATAATGTGACAACAACTTTACACTTAAAATGGTTTTTAAAAGATCACCTTAGGGGCGCCTGGGTGGCTCAGATGGTTAAGCCTCTGCCTTCGGCTCAGGTCATGATCCCGGGGTCCTGGGATCAAGCCCCGCATCGGGCTCCCTGCTCCGCGGGAACCCTGCTTCTCCCCCTCCTTTCTGCTCGAGCTCTCTCTCACTATCTCTGTCTCTCTCAAATAAATAAATAAACTATTAAAAAAAAAAAAAGATCACCTTAGATTATATTCCTAAGAGAGGGATTAGTGAGTATAATGTTATGAATGTTTATGATTCTTTGATCATTTACCAGTTGCTTTCTAAAGGGTTTGCAGTTATTTACACTGTTAACAGAATGTGTGATTACCCATTTCACTGTACCTTGGACAGTGGACATTATTGCTATTTCAGTTATAGGGTATAAAGTAGTACTTTGCTATAAAGAGGTTAAAGGTAGTTTAACACGTTTTACTGATTGCATCTTTTTTTAAAAGATTTTATTTATTTATTTGGCAGAGAGAGACACAGGGGAAAGAGGGAACACAAGCAGAGGGAGTGGTAGAGGGAGAAGCAGGCTTCCCGCTGAGCAGGTAGCCCAATGTGGGGCTCGATCCCAGGACCCTGGGATCATGACCTGAGCTGAAGGCAGATGTATAACCGACTGAGGCACCCAGGCGTCCCCGATGACAAGATTTTTAAAATATGTTTAATAGAATACGGATTTTTTTTTTTTTTTTTGAGAGAGAGCATGAGTGGGGAGGAGCAGAAGGGAGAGGGAGAGAGAGAATCTTAAGCAGGCTCCATGCCCAGGGCGGAGCCTGATGTGGGGCTCAATCTTAAACAACCTGAGATCAAGAGCTGAGCTGAAATCAAGAGTCGGACATTTAACCGACTGAGCCACCCAGGCACCCCCAGATGCTAGTCTTTTATATTTGCTGGAAGTGTTTTTCCTAGTTTTCCTTTATTTAAATTGTTACGGTCACACCTGGGTGGTTCAGTTGGTTGGGCTTCTGCCTTTGGCTCAGGTTATGGTCCCGGCCTGTGTCAGGTTCCCTGCTCAGCAACGAGCCTGCTTCTCCCTCGCCTCCCCGCTGGTGGTCTCTCTGCTATCTCTGTCTCTCTCAAATAAATAAGATCTTTAAAAAAATAAATTGTTATGGTCTTGAAACTTAAATATAACTTTCTTGGCTTAGGTTTTCCAACATAAAAGAAAGATTGTAGTGGAAGAGATAATAGCATTCAGTGAAAACCAGAAATAATATTTATGTCACTGTAAATGTTCTTTTTAAATAGTCATAGTTGTAATCTAAGAATATACTGTTTATACTGTTCAGCTTAATCTTTAATATTTGAGATTTTTCTCACTTGTTTTATTTCTGGTGTTATATTTAATTTGCTATTCCTTTCTCTAAAACATAGCTCTGAAAAAATCTTTAAAGATTTTATTTTATAGAGAGAGTGTGAGCAGGGTAGGAGCAGAGGGAGAGAGAGAGAATGTCAAGCAAACTCCTTTCTGACTGCAGAATTCAACGTGGGGTTTGATCCCACTATCCTGAGATCATGACCTGAGTCGAAACCAAGAGTTGGATGCTTAACCGACTGAGCCACCCAGGGGCCCCTGAAAATTTTTATGTAATACTGATTTCAGAAGTGAGGTTGTCATGGTTTTGAGTGCTATTATGATAATGGTATATATAGTGTTTTGCCTTCTAAGAAATGGCTAGGACTATATCTATAGGTAAACAAGAGATAGGAGTTAAAATAAACGTATCTCAGTTTTTCAGGAAAATTGCTGAAGAACAATTTTTTCTATTTGTGGATACTATTTATATTTAATGATATCCTTCTAAGGAAGCGTGGATATGGTTCATATTTCCTTAGTTTTGAGTAGTGTGGCCTAGGCGTGATCAATTTTAAAAATGAGTTCAAAACATTTCCTTTTATTCATAAGTTTGTTTTATTAAAGTTATTGTTAAAACTAACATTTATTTGTGTAATGATAGATAATAAATCTTTGTTATTTGTGTGTGTTTTTCTAAAAATTAGGAAACATGACAGAGGGAGGAAGTTCTGTCTTTACTTTTATGCTAGATCTTTGTGAGGATTGTACAGTTTCCTGGTTTTGACAGGATGCTAATTTAACAAACAGCAGGATGATTGGCACAGTAGATTTATTATATGACATACCTCCCATTTAGTGATGATAGCTAGCTTGATTTCTGTTTATACTTAAATAGTTTGTAAGGGAATGAAATGACTTTGAACCTTTGGGTAGTGTAAAATAAGTCAAGGTATTTTCAGGTCCTGGAACATAGTGTTACTAATAGAATGAAATATTGAGAAAGCACTGGACTAAGACCATGCTTTCTGTAACTTTTAGTTCTGGGTCTTCTGATAACTATATGACCCTGGGTCTCAATTTTTTCCTTTTTATCTAGTCCAGTCCCTCATTTTAAAATGTTTTTAGCTCTAAAATTCTATCCCTATGTTGGGTTATATAACAGTCCTACGAGATAACCTAGATTAAGAGAGGAAGGGGCGCCTGGGTGGCTCAGTTGGTTAAGCGACTGCCTTCGGCTCGGGTCATGATCCCAGGGTCCTGGGATCGAGTCCCACATCGGGCTCCCGGCTCGGCAGGGAGCCTGCTTCTCCCTCTGACCCTATCCCCTCTCATGCTGTTTCTCTCTCTCTCTCAAATAAATAAATAAATAAAATCTTTAAAAAGAAAAAAAGAGAGGAAGGCAGTAGCATTTCAGAAATATGGTTTGGGGTTGAGTCTCAAGTGAGCTAGAGTTTTCCTTAAGTCTGAGGAGGGTATGAATTAAAATGGAAGGATGTTGTGATCTTTACATTGCAGAGGGAGAGGGAATTGCTGGTTGGTTATTATTTCCAGGAGTGGACATGGAGTGGATTTACTCTTTTTTTTTCTTTCTTTTTTAAAGTAATCTCTTTGCCCAGCATGGACCTCAGACTCATGACCTCAAGATCAAGAGTTGCATGCTCTACTGACTGAGCCAGCTAGGCACCTCTCAGCTGATTTATTTATTTATTTTTTAAGTAGGCTCCACAGCGTGGAGCCAAATGCAGGGCTTGAACTCATGACCCTGAGATCAAGACCTGAGCTGAGAGCTGAGATCAAGAGTCGGATGCTCAACCGACTGAGCCACCCAGGTGCCCTGCTGATTGACTCTTAAAATCAAAGATGAGGATGGATTGGTGATCCCTTTCGGCAAATTTAATAACTGGAAGGTATTTTAATAGTCATCTAGTAAAATTCTAGTTAGTTCTAGGACTATGACGAAGATTATTTCACTTCCAGTTCAGGGTTCTTGGTGTAATACTATATTTTTAATAGTCCATTAGGATGTTTCTATGTATTTTCTAACAATAAAGTAAGAATATTTTTATATGATGTGTGTCAGATCTCTTTCAAGAAAGTAAAGGACACTTGTTATGTTTTAAAGTGATTTTTACATTTTTTAATCACTGCCACAGTCTCAAGGAAGTAAATTAGCCACAATTCTCTTGTGACACTGAATTATTTGGAATATTCTTGATTTCCTGTATACTAGTTCACATGCTTCAGGTTGGTTCCTTAATATTTAAATTAAGATGAGGTAATTATTAACCGAAATCACTACAAAAAGCCCTCAGAAGGGCTAAGGGAGCTTTCCAAGAATGTGCAGTTAGTTAAATAGTTTTGATCAGAAAAGGTTTTTTTTTTTTTAAGATTTTATTTATTTGACAGAGAGCGAGAGGTTTGACAGAGAGAGAGAGAGCACAAGCAGGGGGAACAGTAGGCTGAGGGAGAGGGAGAAGCAGACTCCCTGCTTAGTAGAGAGCCCAACTTGGGGCTCAATCCCAGGACCCTGGGATCATGACCTGAGTTGGAGCAGATAAGATGCTTAAACGACTGAGCTACCCAGGCAGCCTGAAAAGTTTCTTTCTTTCTTTCTTTTTTGATTTTTTTTTAAGATTTTATTTATTTATTTGATAGAGACACAGTGAGAGCGGGAACACAAGCAGGGGGAGTGGGAGAGGGAGAAGAGAAGCAGGCTTCCCGCGGAGCAGGGAGCCCGCTGCGGGGCTTGATCCCAGGACCCTGGGACCCTGACCTGAGCCGAAGGCAGGCGCTTAACGACTGAGCCACCCAGGCGCCCCACTTTGAGTTTTTAAAAGATTTTATTTATTTGTCAGAGAGAGAGCACAGCGGGGGGAGAGGCAGGCAGAGGGAGAAGCAAGCTCCCCACTGAGCAAGGAGCCTGATGCAGGACTCGATCCCAGGACTCTGGGATCAAGACCTGAGCCAAAGGCACATGCTTAACTGACTGAGCCACCTAGGTGTCCTGAAAAGTTTCTTTTTCTAATCGCAAAGTAGGTTGTTGCAATGTGTAGTGTCTCCTTTGGATTTGCATAGTCCATAGTTTTGACCCTTTTTAAAGTTCAATAACCAGTTTAACAGTAAGACCTTTAGAGGTCAGAGAAGATTCCATTTGCTAGGAATAGTCCTGATGCCTTCTGGAGTATGAGGAAAAAGTGAGAAGAGTAAACCTCTGGTCTTTCATAAAATTTCAATAATTTTTACTTACCTTTCTTTTGTGAAACATTCCTTATTTGACTTTTCCATCATGTGTCTTCTGTGTGTCAGAACTTGGATCTCCTTTTCTTTATTACCTGTGTGATTTTATTACAGTGAAAAATGTGGAATAAGTTAGAAGTTGGCCATAAAACAGTTCACTTCTGTCACCTTCTTTGATCAGAGTGGGCAAAAGTCCAGAAGTTTGGATCAGATTTATGGAATTCAAGTCACGTCTTGGTAACTCTTAATACTTTCCTAAATGCAGGGAATATGGGAATATGGAGGTACCCTTCAGATTTAGAAATGTCCATAAAATCCAGGATCAGTACCTTTTTACAAGATTATGGTTTAAGGTTGAGCCAGGATTAGTTATGTCTTTAATATTATAAAAAATTGAGAGAAGATGGTGGAGGACTAGGAGGACCCTAGGCTTGTCTCATCCCATGTGCACAACTAGATAACTGTTAAATCATTCTAAATAACCCAGAAATCAACCTGAAGACTGACATAACAAACTCCACAACTAAAGGGAGAGAAGAAGTCACATTGAAGAAGGTAGGAAGTACGGAGACATGGTTTGGGGGGAGACATGGTTTGGGGGAGAAATGGATCGTGGTTTCTGCAAAGGGGAGGGAGCTGTGGTCACAGAGAAAGGCACGACAGAGAGGAGGGCACAGAGACACTCACAAGGAGAGTGCGTCCGTGCGTACACACGCACACATACACTCACACACATACACACACACACACACACACACACAATGGAATATTACTCAGCGATAAAAAAGTAAAATTTTGCCTTTTGCAACAGTGGGGATGGAGAAGACAGTATTTCTGTAAGCAAAAAAGAGAAAGACAAATACCATATAATTTCACTCATATGTGGAATTTAAGAAACAAACGATCATAGAATTAAAAAAAAAACCACCAAGAATCAGACTCTTACCTACAAAGAACAAACTGATGCTTACTAGAGAGGAGGTGGGTGGGGGATGGGTGAAGTAGGTGATGTACATTAAAGAGTGCACTTACTGCGATGAGCACCAGGTGTTGTATCACTAAATTGTACGCCTGAAACTAATACTACATTATATGTTAAGTAACTAGAATTTATATAAAAACATAAATTTAGTCTTCCATACAATAATATGATGTCTGGAATTTGTTTTAAAATAAATCAGTGAGGACATTCTATTTTTTCCTTCATACTTTATATTGCACTTTCTATACTGGATTTATTAAGAAGGAGGATGTGGAGAAGAGTCCTTAGCAACAATAAGCTAAAAGTTCCATACCTAGAGTATTATAGAGAAGAGATGTGAGTAAATGAGCTGTAATTCTTTTCTTTTTTTTTTTTTTTAAGATTTTATTTATTTATTTCACAGAGAGATAGCGAGAGTAGAACACAAGCAGGGGGAGTGGGAGAGGGAGAAGCAGGCTTCCTGCGGAGCAGGGAGCCCGATGATGCGGGGCTCCATCCCAGGACCCTGGGATTATGACCTGAGCCAAAGGCAGACGGCCAACAACTGAGCCACCCAGGCGCCCTGGGCTGTAATTATTTTCATTTTAAAAGAGAAGTTAATACTTTTTTCTATTAAATATCAGGCTTTCTTTAAGATACAAATGGAACCAAACTGTAGTATAGTGTGCCCATTATTTGGCCAGTATTAGAGGAATGTTTCAAAGAATGTCTCAAATTATTTAGTGATTCTCATTTAACTTCATTAAGAGCTCTATTTGCATTTGATGTTTTCTAGTCTTGGGAAAAGGAAATAGTGGAAAATGGATTCATCCCCAATCCTTTGGAATAAAATTCAGGCAGTTTGAGCTTAACTTGCTTTTACTTTGTTTTGAAGGCTTTTTTAAATTTTTTATTTTAAGTATAGTCTACCCTCCAACGTTGGGTTCAAACTCACAACCCCAAGATCAGGAGTTGCATGCTCTCCCAACTGAGTCAGCTAGATGGCCCAAGCTCAGTTTGCTTTTAGTCTGAGCTTACTTTCATTTGGAATTATATGATATAGTGATAGATTTGGGTTCAAATTCAGTTCTCTTGCTTCGTAACCTTTGGAAAGTTCCCCAATATCCGAGTTGTTTTTCATCTATGCAATAGAGACAGTACTTAAATGAAAATTTTTATGAGATGTCTAGCATAGTGTAAGCCCTTAACAAAACCGAGTTGCTTTCCCTCCTTCCTGTTTTTCAAAGTGGATGCATTTAATAGCTGGAGACAAAATTTCATGAAAGAGCTATGAATAGCTCTGATGTACATAACAAAAAATACAGAAGTTACCATATAAGTTGATTCTGATTTTTCATACTCCCCCCCCCCCCCCTCAGGTGTATCTATCTCCTGGAATATTCTTTTTTTAAAAAATTTTTTTATTCTTATGTTAATCCCCATACATTACATCATTAGTTTTAGATGTAGTGTTCCATGATTCATTGTTTGTGCATAACACCCAGTGCTCCATGCAGAACGTGCCCTCCTCAATACCCATCACCAGGCTAACCCATTCCCCCACCCCCCTCCCCTCTAGAACCCTCAGTTTGTTTTTCAGAGTCCATCGTCTCTCATGGTTCGTCTCCCCCTCTGATTTCCCCCCCTTCATTCTTCCCCTCCTGCTACCTTCTTCTTCTCCTGGAATATTCTAAAGATAAACTAAAAACTGTAGTTTCAAAGATTATCTAATTCATCTGTTTATATACCTTTTGCCTCTAGCATGATGATTTTATTGCTTGTGTGAAAAAGTTAGTATATTTCAAGCCTTAATTAGCATTTGTCAAAACTTTTAATTAGCGCTTGCATTCAGCAAGATTTTATCTGATTCATTTTTTTTGTTGCTTGGGAAATAAACTTTATTTTTATCTGGAGAGATTTGCTTTTTAGAACTTCTTCAGAATTGAATAGTGATCCACAAATTAAATGATAACCCTAATGGCTTATAGATGGGCTTAAACCATTGAACATTTAGCTATATAGGAATATATGACTTTGTCTTATTTCAGAAAACCTAGATTTTGTTTTTCTCCCATTTCCTCTTCACCAAAAGAGAAATGAGTCTTATTTAAACTGAGTTCTAGTACTCTTTGCACTACAATATATAGGGATATAGATTCATTCTAAATCAAGTTCTAGAGGAAGATAGGTTATTTAAAAATTTATTATTATTAATTTTTACAGTGGGCAAAGTAAAATTGCATTTCGACTTCCCTTGAGGGTAGTCTTTTTTCTTTTTTTTTTACCTACGATTTTTTTAAATTTAAATTCCAGTTAGTCAACATGCATTGTACTATTGGTTTCTGGTATAGAATTCAGTGATTCATCACTTATATACAACACCCAGTGCTCATCACAACAAGTGCCCTTGGAGGGCAGTATTTTCACTTACTTAAATCTAAATTCATTCCTTTTGAGCTAAAATGTTCTTCATCTTGATAAAGACCTTCCAAAGCTTTCTTTTCTAAAAAGAATTTTGTATGCTTTTCTTACAAAATAAAAGCAGTAATACTTGTACTTACTTTTTACGTTAAAGTGAATAGAGTATATTGAATTTAGATAGATGTGCCTCAAATGGAACAAAGTAAATCTAAGCTTTTCAAATAGTTATCACATATTACCTACCCTCAAGTGATCTTTATTTTCTCTTTATTCTATATAAAATAATTACATCTTTTCCTCTTTATTTTAAGTAAGCACTGTGCCCAACATGGGGCTTGAACTCACTATCAAGAATCACATGTTCAACCAACTGAGAGCCATTTGATAAGTCTAGTTATGTCACCATATAAAGTTATTATAATATTATTATATTCCTTATGTCGTACATTACATCTTCATGACTTACCATTTTATAACTGTGAGAAGAGTTTAAATGGAAGTTTTTCAGGCGGGAGATATTTGTGAAGATGACCTGAATTCCTTTTGCTTTGACATTTTATTTTTTTTTAAAGATTTTATTTATTTATTTGAAAGATAGAGACACAGCGAGAGAGGGAACACAAGCAGGGGGAGTGGGAGAGGGAGAAGCAGGCTTCCCGCTGAGCAGGGAGCCCAATGTGGGGCTTGATCCCAGGACCCTGGGATCATGACCTAGCTGAAGGCAGATGCTTAACAACTGAGCCACCCAGGCGCCCCTGCTTTGACATTTTAATGCTATACAGATGCTTTAGAGGATTTTCAAAAAAGCATGAACAATTAGGAAGTTCTATCTTTCAGTTCTATTCACTTATGTTATTACTCCTAGATTACAACTTATCTTTCCACTGAGGCTTCAGCTCATTGAAATAAACAGACTTATATGACTTTTTCAGATGTTAAGGCTAGACCTGAAAATTAGAAACTCAGGATTTTGGCCATTTCTGAATATCTTTTATTCAGTCATTGTGAAATGATAGGAATAACCATTTAATAGTTAAAGAACATACAACATTTGCATTCTGGTATTGATTTAAATTCTCCAGGATTGGAGCCATCAGCTGAAAAGAACTGAATGAGGAAGTTTAACCAGAGAAACAATTATTTTTAGCTTTTGGTGATAAAACTGTCATGGAGTTAGGTTACACATGTAGGACAAGATTCTCAAATATCAGTATGATACAGAGTAGGAACTTTAGTTGTGTTGAGGTAGGATTAGGGATGGATAGGTTTATTGTATTATTTTCCACTCTTTTATCAGAGTGCAGAATATACTGATTTTCTCTTGTTTCTTTTTAGTTGAGTCCTCTCGTAATGCTAATCTTCATATAACTTTAATTTTTAGGCATGGATTACATAGTTTGCTTCTGACCAACTCCTTTTGAATGCTTCAGTTTACTTATAAGGTCTTATAAAAGACTTAAAAAGACTTATCAGTCTTAAGATGGCTTCTACAAAATTTGGAACCACTATTCTGCTTATTAACTCAAATGAATTTGATCCAAGTTTTTGTGAAAAAGGAGATTGCCCCCTTTTTGTTTTTAGGGAAATGTTCAATGATATGCAGGAGATTTTCAGTGGCTCTTTGTATTCAGGATACTTATTTATGAGGGACTGCCTTTTATGTTTTTTAAGATTTTATTTATTTATTTGGCAGAGAGAGATAGTGAGAGCAGGAACACAAGCAGGGGGAGTGGGAGAGGGAGAAGCAGGCTTCCTGCCAAGCAGGGAGCCCTATGCAGGGCTCTATCCCAGGACCCTGGGATCATGACCTGAGCCGAAGGCAGACGCTTAATGACTGAGCCACCCAGGCACCCTGAGGGACTGCCTTTTAATGTATCTTATTTTAGGACTTGAGAAGGTTTAGATTTTAGTAATGCCTTGTTTTTTGTTGTAAATTTTGGATTCTGTCCTCAGAAAAATAAAATTTATCTTCTACGATGATTATGGTGCTCATGCTGGATGTGACTTGTCATCTGGTATACTTAATTTTCATGTTTTTAGATGGCTGAGAGGCCTCAGTGATTTTTTTAAAATTTTTTAAAGATTATTTATTTATATGACAGAGAGACACACAGCGAGAGAGGGAACACAAGCAGGGGGAGTGGGAGAGGGAGAAGCAGGCTTCCCGCTGAGCAGGGAGCCCGATGCAGGGCTCGATTCCAGGACCCTGGGACCATGACCTGAGCTGAAGGCAGATGCTTAACGACTGAGCCACCCAGGTGCCCTCATGTTAAATCTTTTAGTTTGAGTCCGTTTTTTCCTAATTGAAAAACATTTTTTAAATTTGATTATAGTTGACACATTCTACTTCTTGTTTGGAGGAGAAATTGTATGAAAGATCAAAATTCAGGGATGCCTGGGTTGCTCAGTTGGTTAAGCGTCTGCCTTCGGCTCAGGTCATGATCCCAGGGTCCTGGGATTGAGTCCTGCATTGGGCTCCTTGCTCAGCAGGGAGCCTGCTTCTCCCTCTGCTGCTCTTCCTGGTTGTGCTCTCTCTTCGCTATGTCAAGTAAATAAATAAAATCTTAAAAAAAAAGAAAGATCAAAATTCCAGTGCAGTTACTGTCAAAAGATCTATTAACAATTCAGTTAATGACCAAATCATTTTTTTTTTTAAAGTATATTTAAGTAATCTCTGCCCAGTGTGGGGCTCAAACTCATGACTCTGACAAGAGTTGCCTGCTCTTCTGACTGAGCCAGACAGGTGTCCCCAAGTCACTTTTTAAAAATAACAACTTTATTGATATAAATCACATACCATATAGTTTATCCCTTTAAAGAGTACAGTTCAGTGGTTTTAGTATATTCATAAACCTGTGTAGCCATCACTACAATATTCATCACTCCAGTAAGAAACTCCATACCAGTTAGTGGTCATTCCTCATTTCCCCTCACATCCCCTACCCCAGATTCTAACAACCACTATTTTACTTCCTACCGTTATGGACTTGTGTATTCTGAACATTTCATATAAAACGAATCCCACAGCATGTGGTATTTTGTGACTGGCTACATTCATTTAGCATGTTTTCACAGTACATCCATGTTGTAGAATGACTCAGAACTTTATTCCTTTTTATCACTGAATAATATTCCATTCATCATTCGATGGATATTTTGTTTGTTTGTACTTTTTGATTATTATTTATCATGCTGCTGTGAACATTCATGTATAAATTTTTGTGTGAGCATGTATTCTTATTTCTCTTTGTTATACCTAGGAGAATTGCTGTGTCATATGGTAACACTGTTTTGGGGGCTCCTGGGTGGCTCAGTTGTTAAGCATCTGCATTCCGCTCAGGTCATGATTTCAGGGTCCTGGGATCGAGTCCCACATTGGGCTCCTTGCTCCGTGGGAAGCCTGCTTCTCCCTCTCCCACTCCCCCTGCTTGTGTTCCTGCTCTCACTGTCTCTCTCTCTGTCAAATAAAATCTTTAAAAAACAAAAAACACTGTGTTTAACCAACTGTTTTTCAAAGTGGCTGTACCATTCACATATATATCAGCTGTGTATGAAGGTTCCCGTTTTCGGGGTTTGTAGGTGGCTCAGTCAGTTGAGTGTCTGACTCTTGATTTTGGCTCAAGTTACGATCTTGGGGTTGTGAGATCAAGCCCTGCATGGGATTCTCTACTGGGTGTGGAGCCTGCTTGACATTCTCGCTCTGTCTCTCCCTCTGCTCCCCCCACTCCCCACTCATGCTCAATCTCTCCTCTCTCCTTAAAAAAAAAAAAAAAAAGGTTCCAACTTTTAACATCCTCACCAACACCTCCTGTTGTTCATGGTTTTGATTATACCCATTCTGGTGGGTGTGAAGTGGTATCTTGCAATTATTTTTTATCTTGGTAAAGTATATGTAACATTTAAGTATATATAATATTTATCATTTTAACTATTCTAAAATGTGCAATTTAGTGGTATTAGATACATTTACAATATGTAATAGTCATATATACCCAAACTCTTTTATCATTCCAAACAAAAACTTTGTACCCATATTGGTAATTTCTTAAATAAATGGTGTTGAGTCAGCTGTACATCCACGTGCAAGAGAATGAAGGTTGGACTCTTAACTCCTACCATATATAGCTCAACATGGAGCAAATACCTAAATTTAAGAGTTGAAACTATTACAGCTCTTAGGGGAAAACATAGGGGCTAATCTTCATGACCTTGGATTTGGCAATGATCTCTTAAATGAGATGTAAAAACTCAGGCAACAAAGAATAGATAATTTGAACTTCAAGAAAATGAATAACTTCGTGCATCAAAGGATGGCTATCAAGAGAGTGAAAAGATAGAACAGAATGGGAGAAAATATTTGCAAATCATATATCTGATAAGTGTTTAATATCCAGAATACATAAAGTACTCTTACAACTCGGCAACAAAAAAACAACTCAATTAAAAAATAGACAAGGGACTTGAATAGATACCCCTTTAAAAAAAATTGTGGTAAAATATGTAACATAAAATTTACCACCTTAACCTTTTTTTAAGTGTATATTGCAGTAGTGTTAGGTACATTTCCATTGTTGTGTAACCAATCTCCAGAGCATTTTCATCTTGAAAAACTGAAACTCAAAAAAAAGAAAGAAAAACTGAAACTCTATTCCCATTAAACAACAACTCCCAGTTTTCCGTGGCATCCCTTTACTTGTAATCAGTGTCTTTATATTTAAAGTGTGTTTCTTGAAGACAACATATAATTGGGTCTTGTTTTTTAATCCACTCCGACACCTGAGTATATCTACAGTGATAATATGACACACTCTCTTAGTTGACGTATTTAGATCATTCACATTTATTTATTTATTTTTTTTAAAGATTTTATTTATTTATTTGAGACAGAGAGAATGAGAGAGAGAGAGAGAGCACATGAGAGGGGGGAGGGTCAGAGGGAGAAGCAGGCTCTCTGCCGAGCAGGGAGCCTGATGCGGGACTGGAGCCTGATGCGGGACTCGATCCTGGGACTCCAGGATCATGACCTGAGCTGAAGGCAGTCGCCTAACCAACTGAGCCACCCAGGCGCCCTAGATCATTCACATTTAAAGTGAAATTTGATATATAGTTGCATCAAGATCATGTTTGCACTTGTTTGCTTTTTTTTTTTTTTTAAAGATTTTGTTTATTTATTTAACAGAGAGAGACATATCGAGAGAGGGAACACAAGCAGGGGGAGTGGGAGAGGGAAAGCAGGCTTCCCGTGGAAGAGGGAGCCTGATGCGGGGCTTGATCCCAAGACCCCGGTGTCATGACGTGAGCTGAAGGCAGACGCTTAACGACTGAGCCACCCAGGCGCCCTGCTTGTTTCCTTTTTTATCTTCCCCTTTTTCATCTTCGGTTTTAATTGAACATTTTATATAATTTCATTTACTTTCCTCTTTTAAATTATACTCCTTAAATTTTTTTTTTATTGGTTGCCTTTAGTTTGCAGAATACATTAGTATCTTGTTTAAGTCCACTTTTAAGTAACACTATAGGTTTCCCGTGCTATGCTTAACATAGAGCATTCTTATGAAACCTTTCATAAGCTGAAATAGCTTGCAGTGAAGAAGCAGTTACCATTAGTTTACATGGAAAAAATTTTGAGCATTCCCAGACCTGAATAACCTCTTTTAGGCTTTTCTGATACCTTAGTACACATCTTGCCTAATGGAATCACAAAATGAATCGAGATAAAGGACAAATGCTGACAGACGTAGTTAAAAAGGTGAGAAGCTGGGTGTAGTTCCCTGGGGAAGGAGCTTGGCAGTGCCACTATTGCTGCTCAGCATGTGCACTGCCTCTGTAGCAGCCTGCTGCAAACCAAATGCTAAATGCTCTTCTCAATTTTGTCTTCTTTCATAAAAGTGAAAATCCTCTGAATTTCCTTTGGTTAGTGAAAACAAGTACTAATGTAGATGTTCCATAAAAGTGAAGTGGGGCACCTGGGTGGCTCAGTTAGTTAAGCATCTGACTCTTGATTTCAGCTCAGGTCATGATCTCAGGGTGGTGAGATTGAGCCCTGCGTAAGCACTGGGCGTGAAGCCTGCTTAAGATTCTCTCTCCCTCTGATCCCCCCCCCCCCCATCATGCGAGTGTGTTCTAAGAAAGTGAAGTGGCATATCATAAATCCTAAGGGATTCAGTATAGGGTAGGCTTTGGAGATAGAGTTCCTGATTTTCAACTAAGTAGTTGTAGGTGAAAATTATTTAACTCCCTCATTGCATTCAGCAAATAAGTGCCTTTCTGAGCCTCAGTTTCTTGAGTAATAAAGTTCTCATGCAGTTTAAATCAGGCCAATGTGTATAAAATGTACATATTAAATTTGGTAAGGTTATGTAAGGAAACCCAAGACATAGGACCTGCTAAGAAAAATTCCACCATTTACCATAACAGCTGCTCTTCAGTAGTTGATATCCAGTGGCCTAGTAGAAACCTGCATGGGACTATATCACATTTGGGAATAAACTCAAAGCATAACAATTTTATAGACGATTAGACTTTATTTCATATGCTTATATATTTAATATTTGATAGCTTTTTTTTAAGAAGATTTGTTTTTTCATTTCATTTTATTTTTTTAAAGATATTTATTTGACAGAGAGAGATGCACAGCGAGAGAGGGAACACAAGCAGGGGGAGTGGGAGAGGGAGAAGCAGGCTTCCCATGGAGCAGGGAGCCCAGTGCAGGGCTGGATCCCAGGACCCTGGGATCATGACCTGAGCCGAAGGCAGATGCTTAATGACTGAGCCACCCAGGCGCCCCTTGATAGCTTTTTTTAAAAAAAAGATTTATTTATTTAGAGCATGAGCATGAATTGAGGGGGGCCGGGGGGGGGGAGAGAGAGAGAGAGATCTCTAGCAGATTCCCCGCTGAGCGGGGAGCCCCATGCAGGGCTTGATCTCATGACCCTGAGATCATGACCTGAGCTGCAATAAAGAGTTGGACACACAACTGACTGAACCACGCAGACACCCCGATATTTGGTGGCTTTTGAAAGAATTTCTTATAATTTCACTTGAATAAGGCCATAAGTTAGGAGATTTTCAACACTTTAGTAACTAGTAAACATGTAATAAATAAAGGAGATGTGGAAAGAATCTGTTGGATTAGTGAAAAGTCAATTATCACTTTTTAACTTAGAAGTGAAGTTAGGGATACTAACAAATGAACTGTGTATTTTATAATCCATGTAAACATAATTTTAAAACTAGAAACACATGCACATATGAGTAATTTCTTGAAGTAGATTGTCTTGAAAAATCTCAGGAAATTATATATATATATTTTAAAGATTTTATTTATTTATTTGAGAGAGAGAGAGAGAGAGCACATGAGAGGGGGAGGGCCAGAGGGAGAAGCAGACTCCCCGCTGAGCAGGGAGCCCGATGTGGGACTCGATCCCGTGGGACTCGATCCCGGGACTCCAGGATCATGACCTGAGCCGAAGGCAGTCGCTTAACCAACTGAGCCACCCAGGTGCCCAGGAAATTATATTTTTAACTTAGTTTGAATTATATATATCCAATCTTCATTTATAAATTATAACTTTTCCAGCATGAAATCAGTGAATTTATTTTATCACAAAAAGGTAAAAGAATGTAATCTTATCATCTAGATAACACCCACTATTAACATTTTTGAGTATATTTTAAAATTTTTATGTATTTTTTTAAACATACATTTTAATTTGTTTGGTACTGGGGCTAAGAGGCAGGAAGGGTACCAAGGCAGAGTCTGGGATCAGAAAAATGTAGTAGAGTGGCGTTAAGTCAAGTGGTTGTGTCAGGGGAGGCAGCCACCTGCTGGGAAGGTTCAGCCTCAAAGTATTGATCCAGCATGGCCTCCACCTGTCCCTCTTCATAGTCCAACACCTGGAACCTGGAGCTGTCTGCCGTTCCCCGGATCATGGCTGAAAGCAGTAGGCCAGACTGTGGACGGAATAGGCCCAGGATTTGCTTATTGAGAGCCACAGTCTGGCCCAGCTCATAGCCTATACCCAACAATGGCTGGGTCACTTCTTCCACCACCACATCTGCCTGCTGCAGCTGGGCCAGGTCCCCCTCATGGATGAGCCTGTCACCCCCAGCAGCCTCTTACCTGAGCTCGCCCAGCTCGGTGGCTACCATGTGCTCTGTGAGCACCCCCTTGAAGCACCTCAGCTGAGACACGATCCGCCCCTACAGTGCCTGGTCCTTGCATCTACCATGGATGCTCCCGCTGAAGTACAGGGCCTTGTGGCCCCGCTGGCCTGGCTCCCTGTGTTCCTGCATTATGCCAGTGCTGCCTTTGCTCCCATCCCCACGCCCTATGTATTTTTAAGACATAGTTGCAATCATATTTCATGTACAATTTATAGCCTGCTATTTTTTGGTTAGCATTGTTGCATGAATTATTTTCTATATTGTAATTGAACTTTTCTGAATTTTTAAAAAAAATTTATTTTGAGAGAGAGAGAGAGCGAGCAGGCTAGTGGAGGGGCAGAGGGAGAGAGAGAATCTCCAGCAGACTCCCTGCTGAGCGTGGAGCCCTGGAGCACACTGGAGCTTGATCTCACCATCGTAAGATCATGACTTGAGAAGAAATCGAGAGTCCAGTGCTTAATGGACTGAGTCACCCAGGTGCCCCATTTTTTGAATTGTTTTTAATGACTGGTAAGATATTGTATAACTTATGCATACCTGTTTACTCAGTATTAAACATTATTTATAGATTTTTTGCTGTTGTAAATAATTCATAAATCATTATCATTTGTTATTAAAATTATTTATTTAGATTTATTTTCTTTGTCTAGATTAAATATAGGCAGAATTATTCAAGGTAAGATCAAAGGCTTTTTGCCAAGTTCTTTTCCAAATCCTAGTATTACCACTGGACATATGAGAGAGTCTATTTCATAGCACCTTGTCCTACAATGAGCAGTCATTTTTCCCTTAAATATTTCATAGGCAAACCCCCCCATATTTAACACTTTGTAGCATTTAATAAAGTTGTAGTTTCATATTCATTTCTTCATGTATTTTATTTACTTTTTAGATGAAAATGTTCACAATTTTTTCAAAAGTTACTGTAAGGGGGTCAGAGCAAAGTAATGTGTTTTACATTGCTTTATTTTTTTAGCACATATTTATCTACTAACCAAAGGGATGATCCTAATAAAGTCAGTTCTTGGATAGTTGCATGTAAAATGTTTGTGATAGAGATAATTGAACATAGTAATGAATTCAAAAAAGATGCATTTGCTCATTGAACTGAGCTTGTTTATTTTAACAGCTAATTACTCTCTAAGGTGATGGTGGGATTTTTATTATACTTTTCATGTATCCCGGTGACATTGTTCACTGTATTACATTCCATTATTAATATCCAAATCTTCCACTTTTCTTATTGTGCTTTCCTTCTAATTCCATTCCTGGTGTTAAGCCAATATACTATTTGTTTTTTTTGTTTTTTTAAAGATTTTTATTTATTTGAGAGAGAGTGAGAGAGCACATGAGAGGGGGGAGGGTCAGAGGGAGAGGCAGACTCCCTGCTGAGCAGGGAGCCCGATGCGGGACTCGATCCTGGGACTCCAGGATCGTGACCTGAGCCGAAGGCAGTCGCTTAACCGACTGAGCCACCCAGGCGCCCAAGCCAATATACTATTTGTAAAGTTGAAGGCATTCTGAGTTTTTGTGCCATCAGCTGAAGTTTCCACAAACCTCGTTCCCAGTTTACAAGAAAACTTTTAAAGTGCTCTCAGTTTTTATGGTGATAGATTTGCTACCAGAAGTGTGACACAATCTGGCTTGGCCATTGTACCTATTTTTCACAGTGCCACTCCCATTTGTACTTCCTTCATATATCCATGAAAGTCTTTACTCTTCCTTCATACATTCCTTTTTTTTTTTTTTAAAAGATTTTATTTATTTATCTGAGAGAGAGAATGGGAGACAGCATGAGAGGGGAAGGGTCAGAGGGAGAAGCAGACCCCCCGCTGAGCAGGGAGCCCAATGTGGGACTTGATCCCGGGACAGCAGAATCATGACCTGAGCTGAAGGCAGTCGCTTAACCAACTGAGCCACCCAGGCGCCCCCTTCATACATTCCTTAAAACCATCTTCCTATCAGCTGCTGAATTGTAGCCATGGTGGGCATGGGGAACAGGGTCTGGTGCAGGAAGCAAGGCACTTGGTCTTGGGAAATGTGCTTTGCTTGACACCTTCTAATCCCAACCCCTATACCCCCAATCCCAACCTCCAATCATCAGTTGATGGCTACTTGGACTGCTGCCGTATCTTGGCTATTGTAAATAATAGTTCTATAAACATAGGGGTACATGTATCCCTTTGAATTAGTGTTTTTATATTCTTTGGGTAAATACCCAGTAGTGTGATTGCTGGATCATAGGTAGATCTATTTTTAACTTTTTGAGGAACCACCTTACTGTTTTCTAGAGTGTCTGCACCAGTTTGCATTCCCACCAACAATGCATGAGGGTTCCTTTTTCTGCACATCCTTGCCACCACTTATTTCTTCTGTTTTTGAATTTAGCCATTTTGACAGGTGTGAGGTGATCTCATTATAGTTTTGATTTGCATTTCCCTGATGATGAGTGATGTTGAGCATCTTTTTTTTGTCTTTTGGCCATCTGGCTGTCTTCTTTGGAGAAATGTCTGTTCATGTTTTCTGGTAATTTTTTAATTGGATTATTTGGTTTTGGGTGTTGTATTCTTTATATATTTTGGATACTAACCCTTTATCAGATATGTCATTTGCAAATGTGTTCTCCCATTCCTTAGGTTGCCTTTTAGTTTTGTTGATGGTTTCCTTTGCTGTGCAGGAGCTTTTAATTTTGATGAAGCTCAGTAGTTTACTTTTGCTTTGTTTCCCTTGCCTCAGGAGACCTATCTAGAAAAATGTTGCTACAGCCGATATCAGGGACCTTACTACCTGTGCTTTCTTCCGGGATTTTAATGGATTCCTGTCTCCCATTAAGGTCTTTTATCCATTTTGAAATTATTTTTTGTGTGTGGTGTAAGAAAGTGGTCCAGTTTTATCCTTTTGCATGTACCTGTCAAGTTTTCCCAACAGCATTTGTTGAAGAGACTGTCCTTTTGCCATTGGATATTCCTTCCTGCTTTGTAGAAGGTAATTGACCATATAGTTGTGGGTTTATTTCTGAGTTTTCTATTCTGTTTTATGTTTCTATTTTTGTGCCAGTACCATACTTTTTGAGAACTACAGCTTCGTAATATAACTTGATATCCTGAATTGTCATACCTCCAAGCTTTATTTTTCTTTTTTAAGATTGCTTTGGCTATTCAGGGTCTTTTGTGGTTCCATACAAATTTTAAGATTTTTTTGTTCTAGTTCTGTGAAAAATGCTATTGGGATGCTTGGCTAGGTCAGTCAGTAGAGCATGGGACTTTTCATCTTTGGGCTGTGAGTTCAAGCCCCATGTTGGGCAGAGGTTACTTTGAAAAAATAAAGATTTGTTTTTAAAACTCAGTGTTGTTGGTATTTTGGTAGGGATTGCATTAAATATGTAGTTTGCTTTGGGTAGTATAGACATTTTAACAATATCTTTTAATCCAGTCCATGAATGTGGAATGTCTTTTCATTTCTTTGTGTCCTCTTCAGTTTGTTTCATCAGTGTTATATAGTTTTAGAGTATAAGTCCTTCACTTTGTTGTTAGTTCCTAGGTATCTTTATTTTGGGGGCAACTGTAAATGAGATTGTTAATTTTTCTTTCTAACACTTCATTATTGGTGTATAGAAATGCATCAGATTTCTGTACGTTGGTTTTATATCCTGCAACTTTACTGAATTCATGTATCAATTCTAACAATTTTTTGGTGGAGTCTTTTGGGTTTCTTATATAGAGTATCATGTCATCTGCAAATAGTGAGAATTTTACTTCCTCCTTACCAGTTTGGATGCCCTTTATTTCTTTTTCTTGTCTGATTGCTGAGGCTAGGACTTCCAGTACTATGTTGAAAAAAGTGGTGAGAGTGGACATCCCTGTCTAGTTCCTGACCTTAGGGGCAAAGCTCTGTTTTTCCCCATTGGGGAAACTGATATTAGCTGTGGGTTTTTCATAAGTGGCCCTTATTATGTTGAAGTACATTCCCTCTAAACCTACTTTGTTGAGAGTTTTTATCATAAATGGATGTTATACTTTGTCAGATGCTTTTTCTACATAGACTGAAATCATCATATGGTTTTTATCCTTCTCTTTATTGATGTGATATATCACGTTGATTGATTTGTTAATATTGAACCACTCTTGAAACCCAGGAATGATCCCACTTGATCATGGTGAATGATTTTTTTAATGTACTGTTGGATTTGGCTTGATAGTATTTTGCTGAGAATTTTTACATCTATATTGATCAGGGATATAGGACTTCAATTTTCTTTTTAAGTTGTGTGTTTTTCTGATTTTGGTATTAGCATAATGCTGGCCTCATAGAATGAGTGTAGAAGTTTTCCTTCCTTTTCTCTTTTTTGAAATAGTTTGAGAAAAATAGGTATTAGAAGAAAAGATGGTGGAGGAGTAGGGGACCCTATTTCAACTGGTCCCCGGAATTGAGCTGGATATCTACCAGACCACTCTGAGGACCCACGAAATCAGCCTGAGATGTAAGAAAATAGATCTGGATCTCTACAAACAGAATATCGCAGGTGGTTGGTTTCAAGGTACGAAGCGGGGAGCCGTGATTCCACAGGCAGATAACGGAGGATAAACGGCAGCGGGAGGGAGCCTGGCCGTTGGGATCCTGCACCGCCAGTGAGCAATAGCCTCGCTCGCTGGGAACGGGCCACAGACTGGCAGACCGGTAGCCACGGGGAAAGGACGTTAGGGCAGCCCTAGGGCAGAAACGCAGAGCGGTGGGGTCATGCCTGCGAACTGGGAGCAGCTGGCGGTTTTAGAAGCACATGGGCAGAGACGTGCCGCGACCTGGACGCAGGACTAGGAGCGCTGCACAGGGGCGCACAACCCAGGACGCTGCAGTTTATAGCAGCACGGACAGAAACGGAGACAGTGTGGCCTGGAGAGCTCACTGAAGAACAGACTGCGATCTCTCTGCTCTGAGGCAGAGGGTTGGAAACAGTCTCTTCTGCTCTGACTCTCGGAAGAGACATGGAAAGCCGCCAGGGAAAGCCACCAGAGAACAAGAGCCCCAATTAACTGATTCCCACTGAGCCCATCCCCCGCCACAGGGGGGCAGGGCAACTCTGCCCAAACAGGGTTGCCTGAGTAACAGCGCGGCAGGCCCCTCCTGCAGAAGACAGGCTGGGAAAAAAGAGGCCAGCAACCCTAAGGTCCCTAGAAAACAGGTGCATCTTGCTTGGGTTCTGGTCAGTAATTTGAATCTATATATTCCCTCAACCACCAATCAACAGAATGACTTAGGAGGAGGAATCCCCAAAATAGAAATACTCAGAGATTATGATTTATGCAGCAGATTTACAAATGGATGCAGATATAACCAAGATGTTGGAGATGGAATTCAGGCTAGCAATTGTGAAGACAATAGCTAGAATGGAGAAATCAATTAATGGCAACATAGAGTCTCTAAGGGCAGAAATGAAAACTGAATCGGCAGAACGTAAAAATGCTATCAGTGAGATCCAATCTAATCTAGATAATCTAACAGCTAGGATAAGTGAGGCAGAAGAACAAATAAGAGACCTGGAAGACAATTTAATAGCTAAAAAGGGAAAAGAGGAGGCCAGGGAAAAACAACTCAGAATCCATGAAAATAGAATCCGAGAAATAAGTGACACCATGAAGCATTCCAGTGTCAGAATAATTGGAATCCTGGAGGGAGTGGAGAGAGAGAGGACTAGAAGATGTATTTGAGCAAATCGTAGTTGAGAACTTCCCTAATCTGGGGAATGAAACAAACATTCGTGTCCTAGAGGCAGAGAGGACCCTTCCCAATATCAAGGAAAACAGGCCAACACCCCAGCATGTAATAGTAAAACTTGCAAATCTTACAACCAAGGAAACCATCTTAAGGGCAGTTAGGGGGAAGAGATTCCTTACATACAGAGGGAGGATCATCAGAATAATGTCAGACCTATCCACAAAGACCTGGCAAGCCAGAAAGGCCTGGCAAGACATATTCAGAGTACTAAATGAGAAGAACATGCAGCCAAGAATCCTTTATGTGGCAAGGCTTTCATTTAGAATGGATGGAGAGATGCAGAGCTTCCAAGACTGGCAGAAACTGAAAGAATATGTAACCACTAAGCTGGCCCTGCAAGAAATATTAAGGGGGGTTCTGTAAAAGGAGAAAGACCCCAAAAGTGATATACAACATAAATTTACAGGGACAGTCTATAAAAACAACATCTTCACAGGCAACATGATGACAATTAATTCATATCTTTCAATAATCACTCTCAACGTGAACGGCCTAAACGCTCCCATAAAACGGCACAGGGTTGCAGATTGGATAAAAAGACAGGACCCATCCATATGCTGTCTACAAGAGACTCATTTTGAACCTAAAGATACATCCAGACTGAAAGTGAAGGGATGGAGATCCATCTTCCATGCCAGCGGACCTCCAAAGAAAGCTGGGGTAGCAATTCTTATATCAGACAAATTAGATTTTAAACTGAAGACTGTAGTTAGAGACACAGAAGGACACTATATCATTCTTAAAGGGTCTATCCAACAAGATCTAACAATTGTAAATATCTGTGCCCCCAACATGGGAGAAGCCATCCACATAAGCCAGCTGCTAACCAAAATAAAGAATCATATTGATAACAATATGTTAATTGTAGGAGACCTCAATACTCCACTCTCAGCAATGGACAGATCATCTAAGCAGAAAATCAACAAGGAAACAAGAGCTTTGAATGATACACTGGGCCAGATGGACCTCATAGATATATACAGAACATTCCACCCTAAAACAACAGAATACTCATTGAGCGCACATGGAACTTTCTCCAGAATAGACCACATACTGGGTCACAAATCAGGTCTCAACTGATAACAAAAGATTGAGATTATTTCCTGCATCTTCTCAGACCACAATGCTTTAAAATTGGAACTCAATCACAGGAAAAAATTTGGCAGAAATTCAAACAGTGGAAGCTAAAGACCACTGTGCTCAAGAATGTTTGGGTCAACCAGGAAATCAGATAAGAACTTAAACAATTCATGGAAACCAATGAGAATGAAAACACATCAGTCCAAAACCTATGGGATACTGCAAAGGCGGTCCTAAGGGGGAAATACATAGCCATCCAAGCCTCACTCTAAAAAATAGAAAAATCCCGAATTCACCAACTAACTCTACACCTTAAAGAACTAGAGGAAAAGCAACAAACGATGCCTAAGCCACGCATTAGAAGAGAAATAATGAAGAGCAGAGATCAATGAATTAGAAACCAGAAACACAGTAGATCAGAGCAACGAAACTAGAAGTTGGTTCTTTGAAAGAATTAGTAAGATCGATAAACCTCTGGCCAGACTTATCCAAAAGAAAAGAGAAAGGACCCAAATTAATAAAATTATGAATGAAAGTGGAGAGATCACGACTAACACCAAGGAAATGGAAACACTTATTAGAGGGGCGCCTGGGTGGCTCAGTCGTTAAGCATCTGCCTTCGGCTCAGGTCATGATCCCAGGGTCCTGGGATCACACCCCGCATCGGGCTCCTTGCTCTGTGGAGAGCCTGCTTCTCCCTCTCCCACTCCTCCTGCTTGTGTTTCCCTCTCTCACTGTGTCTCTCTCTGTCAAATAAAGAAATAAAATCTTAAAAAAAAAACTACTTACTAGGAATTATTATCGACAACTATATGCCAGTAAACTGAGCAATCTGGATGAAATGGATGCCTTCCTGGAAATCTATAAGCTGCCAAGACTGAAACCTGGCAACCTGAATAGGCCAAGTACCAGTAACGAGATTGAAGCAGTGATCAAAAACCTCCCAAAAAACAAGAGTCCAGGGCCTGATGGATTCCCTGGTGAATTCTACCAAACATTCAAAGAAGAAACAATACCCTTTGTACTGAAGGTGTTTCAAAAAATAGAAACAGAAGGAAAGCTTCCAAACTCACTCTCTGAGGCCAGCATTACCTTCATCCCCAAACCAGGCAAAGACCCCATCAAAAAGGAGAATTTCAGGCCAATATCCCTGATGAATATGGATTCCAAAATCCTCAACAAAATCCTAGCTAGTAGGATCCAACAATACATTTAAAGGATCATCCACCATGACCAAGTAGGATTTATCCCTGGGATGGAAGGGTGGTTCAGCATTCGAAAGTCAATCAATGTGTTAGATCACAATAAGAGGAGGGAAAAGAACCATATGGTCCTCTCAATTGATGCAGAAAAAGCATTTGACAAAATACAACATCCTTTCCTGATTCAGACTCTTCAGAGTTTAGGGATAGAGGGAGCGTTCCTCAAGTTCATAAAATCCATCTATGAAAAACCCACAGCGAATATCATCCTCAATGGGGAAAAGATGAGAGCCTTTCCCTTAAGATCAGGAACACGTCAAGGATGCCCATTCTCGCCACTGTTGTTCAACATAGTAGTAGAAGTCCTAGCAACAGCAGTTAGACAACAGAAGGAAATAAAAGGTATTCAAATTGGCAAAGAAGAATTCAAACTCTCTCTTTTCGCAGATGACGTGATGCTTTATGTGGAAAATGCAGAAGACTCCACCCCCAAATTACTAGAACTCATACAGAAATTCAGTAATGTGGCAGAACACAAAATCAGTGCACAGCAATCAGCTGCTTTCTTATACACTAACAATGCAACTGTAGAAAGAGAAATTAGAGAAACGATTCCATTTACAATAGCACCAAAAACCATAAGCTACCTCGGAATAAACCTAACCAAAGAGGTAAAGGATCTGTACTCTAGGAACTACAGAACACTCATGAAAGAAATTGAAGAAGACACAAAAAGATGGAAAAATATTCCATGCTCATGGATCGGAAGAATAAACATTGTTAAAATGTCTATGCTACCCAGAGCAATCTATACCTTCAAAGCCATCCCAATCAAAATTCCAATGACATTTTTCAATGTGCTGGATCAAACAATCCTAAAATTTGTATGGAATCAGAAAAGACCCTGAATCACCAAGGAAATGTTGAAAAAGAAAAAGCTGGGGGCATCACGTTGCCCGATTTCAAGCTATATTACAAAGCAGTGATCACCTAGACAGCATGGTACTGGCACAAAAACAGACATACAGACCAATGGAACAGAATAGAGAACCCAGATATGGACCCTCAACTCTATGGTCAAATAATCTTCGACAAAGCAGGAAAAAACATGCAATGGAAAAAAGACAGTCTCTTCAGTAAATGGTGCTGGGAAAATTGGACAGCCACATGTAAAAGAATGAAACTGGAGTATTCTCTAACACCATATACAAAGATAAAATGGATGAAAGACCTCAATGTGAGACAGGAATCCATCAAAATCCTAGAGGAGAACATAGGCAGTAACCTCTTTGACATCGACCACAGCAACTTCTTTCAAGATACATCTCCAGGCGCCTGGGTGGCTCAGTTGGTTAAGCAACTGCCTTCGGCTCAGGTCATGATCCTGGAGTCCCTGGATCGAGTCCCGCATCAGGCTCCCTGCTCGGCAGGGAGTCTGCTTCTCCCTCTGACCCTCCCGACCCTCCCCCCTCTCATGCTCTCTCTCTCTCAGTCTCTCTCTCAAATAAATAAATAAAATCTTAAAAAAAAAAAAAAAAA
>NC_058419.1:65216551-65274935 GCF_002201575.2 Neomonachus schauinslandi
TCTCCAAAAGCTAGTGAAACAAAAGCAAAAATGAACTTTTGGGACTTCATCAAGATAAAAAGCTTCTGCACAGTAAAGGAAACAGTTAACAAAACAAAGAGGCCACCCACAGAATGGGAGAAGATATTTGCAAATGACACTACAGATAAAGGGCTGGTATCCAAGATCTATAAAGAACTTCTCAAACTCAGCACCCAAAAAACAAATAAGTCAAAAAATGGGCAGAAGATACAAAAAGACACTTCTCTGAAGAAGACATACAAATGGCTAACAGACACATGAAAAAATGTTCATCATCATCAGCCATCAGGGAAATTCAACTCAAAACCACATTGAGATACCACCTTACACCAGTTAGAATGGCAAAAATGGACAGGGGAAGAAAGAACAAATACTGGAGAGGTTGTGGTTAAAGGGGAACCCTCTTACACTGTTGTTGGGAATGCAAGTTGGTACAGCCAGTTTGGAAAACAGCGTGGAGGTTTCTCAAAAAATTAAAAATAGAGCTACCTTATGACCTAGCAATTGCACTCCTGGATTTTTACCCCAAAGACACAGATGTAGTGAAAAGAAGGGCCATATGCACCCCAATGTTCATAGCAGCAATGTCTGCCTTAGCCAGACTGTTGAAAGCTGAGATGCCCTTCAGCCGATGAATGGATCAAGAAGATGTGTTCCATATATACAGTGGAATATGACTCAGTCATCAGAAAGGATGAATACCCAACTTTTACATCAACATGGATGGGACTGGAGGAGATTATGCTAAGTGAAATAAGTCAAGCAGAGAAAGTCAATTATCATAAGGTTTCACTTATTTGTGGAATATAAGGAATAGCATGGAGGCCATTAGGAGAAGGAAGGGAAAAATGAAGGGGGAGAAATCGGAGGGAGAGATGAACCATGAGAGACTGTGGACTCTGAGAGACAAAGAGGGTTTTAGAGGGGAGGGGGGAGGGGGGATTGGTTGGCCCGGTGATGGGTATTAAGGTGGGCACGTACTGCATGGAGCAGTGGTTGTTATACGAAAACAATGGATCGTGGATCACCACATCAAAAACTAATGATGTATTATATGGTGACTAACATAAGATAATAAAATAAAAAAAATAAATGGGGGACTCTTTCCCCGTTTCACTGTTAAAAAAAAAAAAATAGGTATTAACTCTTAATTGTTTGGTAGAATTCGCCTGTGAAGCCACATGGTCCTGGACTTGTGTTTGTTGGGAGTTTTTAAATTACTGATTCAGTTTATTTGCCAGTTATTGGTCTATTCAAAGTTTCTATTTTTTCCGGTTTCAGTTTTGGTAATTTATATGTTTCTAGGAATTTATTGATTTCTTGTAGGTTGTCTAATTTGTTAGCATTATAATTTTTCATAATCTCTAATAATTGTATTTCTCTGGTATTGCTTGTTACTTCTTTTCTCTCATTTATGATTTTTTTTACTTTGAGTCCTTTCTCTTTTTTCCTTGATAACTCTGGCTAGAGCTTTATCAATTTTGTTGTTCTTTTAAAAGAACCAGCTCCTGGTTTCATTGATCTGTTCTATTGTTTGTTTGTTTTTTTTTTTTTTTTAGTTTCTGTATCATTTATTTCTGCTCTAATCTTTATTTCCTTCTGCTGGTTTTAGGTTTTGTTTGTTTTTCTTTTACTAGCTCCTTTAGGTGTAAGGTTAGGTTGTTTATGTGAAAAATTTCTAGCATCTTGAGATATACCTATATTGTTGTAATCTCTCCTCTTAGAACCACCTTTGCTTCCTCGCAGCGGTTTTGGACCAGTGTATTTTCATTTTCCTTTGTTTCCATGTCCTGTTTTATTTCTTCTTTGATTTCTTGGTTGACCCATTCATTGTTTAGTAGCATGTTATTTAACCTCCATGTATTTGTGGTATTTCCAGATTTTTTCTTGTGGTTGACTTCTAGTTTCATAGTGTTGTGATTAGAAAATACGCATGGTATGAGTTCCATCTCTTTTAATTTGTTAGGGCTTGTTTTGTGGGCTGATGTGAAGATAAGTTGTTTTATTATTAAAATAAATGGCAATTGAAATTTAATGGTATTTCCTTCAGATTTTTATATTCCTAGAATTTTGTAGATGAATCTGAAGTCCCATTTGAACTGTTTTTAGTCTGTATTGATTCATGTGGCTTTATTTCATTCATTTAACTGCTTATAGTATTGTGCTATATGAACATACAGTCTATTCTGTTTTTTTTGTGAATAATTGTGTTATTCCCAAATTTTCTCTAGTGGAAGCAGTGCTGAAGTTTGTCTATTCTTTGTTCATATTTTTAGCGGCCACGTTCAACACAGACTTTCTCATAACTTTATATTTGCCTGATATATCCTACGTTTTTAAAGATATTTACCATTTTAACTATTTTTAAGTGTATAATTAATTGCCTTTAGGTACATACATTGGCATTCTTGTACTATCATTATCACTCTCTATTTCCAGAACTTTTTCATCATTTCCAACACAAAACTATACCCATTAAATAGTAACTGTGTATTACATCCCCGTTCCAGTCCTGTAATGTGCTTTCTGTCTCTATGAATTTAACTATTTTAGGAACCTCAACTATGTGGAATTATACAATATTTGTCCTATTGATGTGTCTGGCTTATTTATTTAATATAAGGTTTTCAAAGTATATTTTATAGCATGTGTAAGAATTTGATTCCTTTTGGGGGAATATCATTGCTTTTATTTCACGTGTCTGTTGTGTTTTATTGTTCCATTTATATATCTTTGATGGAATTTGGTTATTTGTACCTTTTGGCTCTTATAAATAATGCTGGTATGAATGTTGTTGTGTAAGTTCCTCCTTTCATTTCTTTTAGATATATACTTGGAGGTGGAATTGCTGGGTCATATGGCAGTTCCATGTTTAACTTTTTGAAGTATTACCATACGGTTTTTCTCCAGTGCTTGAACCATTCGATATTGCTACCAGCAGTACATTCAGGGTTCCAGTTTCTCCACATCCTCATCATGACTTGTTATTTTCCTTTTTTTTGTAATATAAATGGGTGCAAAATTGTATCTCATTTTGGTTTTGATTTGCTTTTCCCTAATGATTAGTAATGTAGAGCCTGTTTTTGTGTGCTCACTGGATATTTGTACATCTTCTTGAAAAATTTCTATTTAAGTCATTTGCCTATTTTTAAATTTTGTTGTTGAGTTCTAGGATTTTCTTATGTATTCTGGATACCAGTACCATTTCATATATATGATTTGGAAATATTTTCTCATATTCTCTGGGTTGTCTTTTCACTCTCTTGATGGTGTCCTTTGATGCACAGAAGGTACTCATTTTGATGCACAGAAGGTATTCATTTTGATGAAATCCAGTTTTTTTTTTCTTTTGTTGCATTGTACTTTTGGTGTTGTAGTCAAGAAATCATGAAATACAATGTCATGAAGATTTTTTCCTATGTTTTCTTCCAGTAATTTAATAGTTTTAGCTACTATGTTTAGTTCTTTGATGCATTTTGTATTAATTTTTATATGTGATGTCAGGCAAGGGTCCAGCTTCATTCTTTGGCATGTGGATATCCAGTTTTCCCAGCACTATTTGTTGAAAGAGGTGCCCTTTCTCAATTGATTGATCTTGCTGCCTTGTTAAAAAATCATTGACCATATCTACACAAGGGTTTAGTTTCGGGTTTTCTATTCCATTGGTCTATATGTTTGTCCTTATGTCGATACCACACTGTTTCTATCATTTTAGCTCTGGTGTTAGTTTTGAAATCAAGAAGTGTGAGTTCTCTTTCTTCTTTTTCATGATTGTTATGGTTTTTTGGGATTAAGTGTGAGTTCTCTAACTTTCTTATTTTTCATGATTCTTATGGTTTTTTGGGATTCCATGAGCTTCTCCATGAATTTTAAGATGGGTTTTTCTATTTTTGCAAAAAATGCTGTTGGGATTTCGATAGGAGTTGAAATGAATCTCTAGGTGGTTTGTGGAGTATTGTTATTTTAACAATATTAACTTTTTCTAATCCATCAACACAGGGTATCTTTCCATTTATTTGTGTTTAATTTTTTTCAGCAGTGAAAGCAGTGCTGTTTTGCAGTTTTCAGTGCATAAATCTTTTGCCTCCTTGGTTAAATTAATTCTAAAATATTTAATTGTTTTCAATGCTATTGTAGTTGGAATTGTTTTCTTAATTTCCATTTTGGACTGTTCATTGTTAGTGTATAGAAATGCAACTGGTTTTTGTGTGTTGATTTTGTATCCACTAACTTTACTGAGTTTATTAGCTGTCTCAGAAATTTTTTGTGATCTATTTAAGGTTTTCTACATAGAAGATGCCATCTTGTGAATAGAGATAATGTAACTCCCGTTTGGATAATAATATTTTTATCAGTGCTATTTTCAGCAATCATGATGTGAACAAAAATTTTAAATTACTGTTCATTTTTCCATTAAAAAAACCATTTTGGTCAATGTGATCATACTCATGATCATATAACCAAATTTCAGAGACTGTGTCATCCATTTTTGTGTCTTAAACACAGGTAGATGAATGAGTTGAAAGTGAAAAATAGTTTTGTAAGACATTATCATTGAAGGAAAGTGGGTAATGAATACACAGAATCTTTCTTAAAACTGCATGTGAATCTACATTTATCTCATAATAAAAAATTCAGTTTAAAAAGTGGTTAGTCCCTCTATGCATAAACATCTCCAAAATAATAGTACAAAAGAATACACATAAAATATTTGGTATCCCACAGTTCCTCCTGGAAAAAAAATAAAGCAGTAAACATTCAAGGGAAAGAACACAGCCCGTAGTTACAAATATTGACATTAGGACTCAAAATTTGTCTAAAATCTAGTCATTCATGATATGGTTATTTTACAGGAAGAATTAAATTTTTCTTGATCCACTTGCATATAGGCAGGTCAGACTTCAGTAGTCATCTGCATCAAGCCACTGTTGAAATTGTGTGACTGTAAGCATGAAGGCTGAACGCATTGTTCCTCAGTGGAGATTTTTAACCACTTTTAAAGGATGGTTTAGTGGAGATTTTTAACCACTTTTAAAGGATGGTTTTAAGGACTTATTTAGCATGTACAGTTAAGTAATGTATATAGTACTGGTTGAGTCAGCTTCATATTTTGGTAGAGGAAGAGAGTGACAACCATGTCTAGATCTAATAAAACATATCATTTGCAATAGTTCACAATTATAAAACTGGTAAGTTAATGTGTGTGGTTTTGCCTTAGGAAGATTGTTCACTTCACAAAAGGATTGGTAAATGTTGCCTTTTTAAATAGTTGATTTTGGTGTGTTTAAAATACCATTTCCACAAATTACACTTACACAATTACAAGGATCATCTCTGAAAGTGCGATTCTAAAAATGAGGCAGATTTAAAAAACTGACATCAGAGCTTTTATATGCAGATGAGTATTTCCCTTCTAAGTATTCACTGTAGGAGGCCATGCTGATATCAGTGATGTCATTCCTTAGGACATTTTGAGAACTCTCCTTTTGTAACCCATTTAGAAGGTATGCAAGAAAATAAATCTTCAGGAATACTTCAGATTTTGGCAAAAACTAATTTTACCCAACTTGATAACTCACCACATTTGATTCTAAATGACATTTGGCTATTTCTAAAAATCCCATCCACTCTCAACAAGAGAAGATTTGTCAAATCAATGGGCAAAATTTTTTAAGTATCATTTTTTTTTTCTTTTACCACTTGGCTTCTACCTGGTCTCATAATTTATAATACAAACATGTTTATGTCTAAAAGTGCTATCCTTCACAGAAGGAAAGATTTCTACTGATTGTATCCAATCGTTTTAATTTTTGCATTTGGTGATACTAATATTAAAGGGTTATGCTGATTTATCCATAGTCCTGACCTTGGCCAGCTACAGCATGAATTCATGTGATCACTGGCTTTGTGGTTGGATTTCTGTGAATTCTAGGAATGAGTAAGAAAATCGTTATTCTGCCAGTTTGCTATATGCTCTTTTCTAAAGAACAACTTTTTTGCTCTTTGTAATCTGTTGATGGGACAAGATGTAGAATGACATCATTCATTCTTATTTTTGAATTTTGGTTACAAGGAGTTTTGTGTGCCATTGGTAGACATGTAGCATCTTTTTCTCTGGTTCCATTTTCTAATTTAAGATTAAGGACTCTGAGTAACTCGACAATTTTTCATACATCTAAGTGTTTTCGAAAGCAAGGTTATGGCAAAAAGTAGAAATTATACCAAGTCTTGGTACCTTTATTGTAGAGGCAAGTTTGTTGCAGAATTTTGTTAAAAAAACAAACAAAAAAACAAAAACCCTCTTCATCGAAACAAAACCACCAAAATTCCACATAGTAATGTCTGTTATATCTCATTTCTTTTTCCTTCCCTTAATATCCTGGGTTCTCTCTAGCCAAACATAGGAAAATGGTGCAGAGGGGACTATTGCCCTTGGGGTGGGCCCAGTGCATTGCTTGAATGGGAATGGTGCCTGGCCCAGGAAGCACCAACACAGCTGTTACCCGATTCAGTGTTTTAATTTGCATTCTGTTGATTCTTAGTGAGGTTGCAGTGCTTTTTCTCCCAATTTTTTGTTACCCAGTTGTATTCCCTTTTCAAAAATTGTTTCTTTTATTCATTTATCTACTAAGACTTGAGTATTTTTAAAAAATATGAGGATGTTTTTATCTCCTTATTTTCAAATTATTTGCCTTTTACATTTTGGTTATGGATATCTTTAGAAGTGTATGCACAAGTTTTTTTTTTATGTAAATACATAGGTATGTTCTTGAATTTCTTCTGTTTGCATTTTTTATTGAGAAAATTTACATAAAATTCACTGTTTAAATCAATTTAGTTTATAAGTCAGTTTTTTTTTAGAAAATGTACAATATTGTGCAACTGTCATACTTTGTAATTCAGAACATTTTCATTGCCCGAAAAAGTAGCCCATATCTCCCAATACCCCACTTCCGCCGTCCCCTGGCAGTCACTGATCTTAATGTCTCTATAGAATTGCCTGTTCTGGACATTTCATATATATATACAGGGAATCATCCAATATGTGGCATTTTGCATTTGCCTTTTTTAGCATAATGTTTCCAAGTGTCATCCATGTTTTAGCATGGGTGTATATTTTATTCCTTTTTATCGGGACCTAATATTCCATTGTTTATTTAACAGTTGGTAGACATTTGGGTACTTTCTACTTTTTTAACTGTTACAAATATTGCTGCTATGGACATTTGTGTACAGTATTTGTGTGGATATATGATTTCATTGTTTTGGATATATATCTAGGTATGGAATTACTGAATTATTTGGTAACTCTTTAAGTTTTTGAGTTACTACTAAACTTCTTCACAATGACTGCATCATTTTACATCTACATCAGCAATATATGTGGATTCCAGTTTCTCTACACCCTTGCCAACCCTTATTTTTCATTTAAAAAATTATATCCACCCTTGGGCGCCTGGGTGGCTCAGTCGGTTGAGCGACTGCCTTCGGCTCAGGTCATGATCCCAGGGTCCTGGGATCGAGTCCCGCATCGGGCTCCCTGCTCTGCGGGGAGCCTGCTTCTCCCTCTCCCTCTCCCCCTGCTTGTGTTCCCTCTCTCGCTGTGTCTCTCTCTGTCAAATAAATAAATAAAATCTTTAAAATAAATAAATAAATAAAAATAAAAAATTATATCCACCCTAATGAGTGTAAAATAGTATCTTGTGGTTTTGATTTGCATTTTTTTAATGACTAATAATCTTGAACATTTTTCATGTTTTACTGGCGCTTTGTATATCTTCTGTGGAGAAGTGTATATCTATGTCCTTTGCCCATTTTATTTATTTGAGAGAGAATGAAAGAAAGAGAGAGCATGAGAGGGTGGAAGGTCAGAGGGAGAAGCAGACTCCCGGCTGATCAGGGAGCCTGACAGGGAATTCTATTCTGGGACTCCAGGATCGTGACCTGAGCTGAAGGCAGTCACCTAACTGACTGAGCCACCTAGGCATCCATGTCCTTTGCCCATTTTTAAATTGGGTCCTTTCTCTTTTTATTGTTAAATTATAAAAATTCTGTATTAAAAGGTTATAAATCCTTTAAAGAGATATATCATCTTATTTGAAGGATATATATTATGCAAAAGGATATTAATACCTTTTCAGATATATGATTTGAAAATAGTTTTCTTTAGTTGTATGGTTCATCTCTTCACTTTCTTGATGGTATCTTTTGATACACAAAAGTTTTGAATTTCAATCAAGTCAGTTTTATCTATTTTCCCTTGTTTAAGTTTAGGAAATCCTGTATTAGAAATGGGATATATGTTTATTTGGTGCATTCTTTTAAGGTTTTAGCTTTTATAAATCTGTTGGATTACAGATGTACCTATTATATAACTTAGCAGGATATGCTGTAACAATTTAGTTATATAAATATTTCCCTGGGAATCCCTGAGCTCTTCTAAGTCCTGTTTTAGATTTTCTTCATCTTTTTGTCATTTATACAATTATTCTGTGACAAGCAGAAGATAGAGTGATTAAAAAAATACAGAAGCCTTCCAGAGAGTGTTTAGTAAATATATTTGATATATTAGTCAATTGTTATTTTAAATGATGTAAAGCAAAATCACTCAGCATTTTACTCATGTTTTCAAATCCTCAATGAAATAATGAAAATTCGTTTTCTTTTACTTTTATTTTGAATATGCATTCTTTCAGACCACTTACAGTATAGGTATGTTTTCAGTTTGTTAGAAGTTTACATTTGAATAAATAGGTGACAGGCTAATTAAAGAAGTTCTTTAAATTTTTGTTTTGATAGTGAAAGCAAGTTGAATACATTGGTGCAGAAGCTTCATGACTTCCTGGCACACTCATCAGAAGAATCTGAAGAAACAAGTTCTCCTCCAAGACTTGTGATGAACCAAAGCACAGGTAAATTGAGAAATAATGTGCAATATCTTCTAGTCTATTTTCCATTTAGTTTTGGGAGGGAGCAGCTATTGAAGGCTTTATTAGCCCTTCTGAATCTAGTGTTTAGCTAATATCTGATATTGGAGATTTTAATTTAGATAAGTAATGTAAGTTGTATGGTTATAGGTGCTTAGAGAAGGATGCACTATGGTTTTATGCGTTAATGGAGATATCGTACAGTATGGGTGATAAATGTTCACTCTGAAAAATAGGTAGTATTAGAAGAGGTGGGAGCAGTGTAGAAATGTATTTTAGTTATTTGAGTATTATGAGTTAATTTTTTACGTCATTTGATAACTGAGTAGAATTGGTGAATTTTTAAAATAAAAACTCAGTACCGGGCGCCTGGGTGGCTCAGTCGTTAAGCGTCTGCCTTCGGCTCAGGTCATGATCCCAGGGTCCTGGGATCGAGTCCCCACATCGAGCTCCCTGCTCGGCGGGAAGCCTGCTTTTCCCTCTCCCACTCCCCCTGCTTGTGTTCCTGCTCTCGCTGTCTCTCTCTCTGTCAAATAAATAAATAAAATTAAAAAAAAAAAAAAACAAACCTCAGTACCTCCTTTCTACCTCCTTTTCTCCTTTTAAAAAGTGTCCTGTATCATGTGATGATCACTTTTGAGGTTTTCAAGGGTAGCTACATATATAAGAGCTGAATACACACACATACACACACACACAAGTGCATGTGCACCACAAATACAGTATGTACACAAAGTGTAAGAGTGGTAGACCACTGTGAGAAGTTCAACCATATATGTAATTAGAATCCCATAAGGGGAGAAAAGATAGAATGGGTCAGAAACCTACGTGAGCATTTTCTGGAAGTGACGAAAGGCATCAGGCCATAGATTCATGAAACTCTGTGAACCTCAAGCAGGATAAACACAAAGAAAACTATAGCTAGATATATCATAATTAAACTCCTAAAGGACAAAAAACCAAGAGAAAAACTTACAAGCAGAGGAAAAATATCATTGCTTTCAAAGGAACAGCAATAACAATGATAGCACAGTTAGCAACATGAATGATAGAAACTACATGATAATGAAATGATTTCTTTAAAGTACCAAATGAAAATAATTGCCATCTTGGAAGTGTATATTCAGTGAAAGCATCTTTCAAAAGTGAAGGTGAAATTAATATAGACAAAAAGTGAGAACTCCATCATGTCAGTAGACCTACAATAGATGAAATAGTAAAGGGTTTTCTTAAATCAGAAGGAAAATAATCTGAAATGGCAACACCAAAATATAGGAAGTATTGGATAATGGGAAGGGTAAGTAGGTGGGTGAAACTAAATATATAGTGTTATCTAATCCATAGTCTTTATTCTTTTTTTTTTTTTAATTTTATTATGTTATGTTAGTCACCATCATTAGTTTTTGATGTAGTGATCCACGATCCATTGTTTTCGTATAACACCTAGTGCTCCATGCAGTATGTGCCCTCCTTAATACCCATCATCGGGCTAACCAATTCCCCCCCCCACCCCCAAACCCTGTTTGTTTCTCAGGTCCATAGTCGCTCATGGTTCATCTCTCCCTCCAATTCCCCCTACCCATTTTTCCCTTCCTTCTCCTAATGTCTTCCATGTTATTCCTTATGTTCCACAAATAAGTGAAACCATATGATAATTGACTTTCTCTGCTTGACTTATTTCACTTAGCATAATCTCCTCCAGTCCCATCCATGTTGATGTAAAAGTTGGGTATTCATCTTTTCTGATGGCTGAGTCATATTCCATTCTATATATGGACCACATCTTCTTTACCCATGCATCTGTTGAAGGGCATCTCGGCTCTTTCCACAGTTTGGCTATTGTGGACATTGCTGCTATGAACATTGGGGTGCATATGGCCCTTCTTTTCACTACATCTGTGTCTTTGGGGTAAATACCCAAGAGTGCAATTGCTGGGTCATAGGGTAGCTCTATTTTTAAATGTTTGAGGCACCTCCGCACTGTTTTCCAAAGTGGCTGTACCAACTTGCATTCCCACCAACGGTGTAATAGGGTTCCCCTTTCTCCACAACCTCTCCAACATTTGTTGTTTCTTTCCCTGTCCATTTTTGCCATTCTAACTGGTGTAAGGTGGTATCTCAGTGTGGTTTTGATTTGGATTTCTGTGATGGCTAATGATGATGAATATTTTTTCATGTGTCTGTTAGCCATTTGTATGTCTTCTTCAGAGAAGTGTCTGTTCATCTCTTCTGCACACTTTTTGACTTGATTATTTGTTCTTTGCGTGTTGAGTTTGAGAAGTTCTTTATAGATCTTGGATACCAGCCCTTTATCTGTAGTGTCATTTGCAAATATCTTCTCCCATTCTGTGGGTGGCCTCTTTGTTTTGTTGACTGTTTCCTTCGCTGTGCAGAAGCTTTTTATCTTGATGAAGTCCCAAAAGTTCATTTTTGCTTTTGTTTCACTAGCTTTTGGAGATGTATCTTGAAAGAAGTTGCTGTGGCCGATGTCAAAAGGGTTACTGCCTATGTTCTCCTCTAGGATTTTGATGGACTCCTGTCTCACATTGAGGTCTTTCATCCCATAGTCTTTATTCTTAATTCAAAAATTACTGGAACAGTTTTTTTATAGGTAAATTTTTCCTCCCAAGTCAAGTATCCACTTGAAGATAACATATATAGATAGCATATGGTTGTCTTTTCTCTTTAGTCTTTTTATTTTTATTTTATTTTTTAAAAGATTTTATTTGTTTATTTGAGAGAGTGCGCACTCAAGAGCAGAGTGGGAGGGAGAGGAAGGGGGAAAGAGTCTCAATCAGACTCTGTGCTGATGGATTATGGGCTTGGCTCGATCTCACCACCCATGAGATCATGACCTGAGCTGAAACCAAGAGTTGGATGCTTAACTGACTGAGCTACCCAGGTGCCCCTCTTTAGTCCTTTTAAATCTAAAACCATTTCTTTGTCTGTTGGAGCCATGATACTTTTGAAACGTACAGGTCTATGGTGACCGTTGATATGAATTTGTCTGATTAGTTATAATTAGATTCAGGTTATTTATTTTTATTGGGGTTAATATGTGGTATTGTGTTCTTGTCATTACATCATACCACAAGGCACATGATGTAATTTTCTTTTTTTTTTTAAAGCTTTATTTTTTTTAAAGATTTTATTTATTTGACAGCACACATAAGCGCACAAGCAGGGGGCAGACAGAGGGTGAGGGAGAAGCAGGCTCCTCATTTAGTAGAGAGCCCGACTTGGGGCTCAATCCCAGGACCCTGGGATGATGGATGACCTGAACCAAAGGCAGATGCTTAACCGACTGAGCCACCCATGCACCCCTGTAATTTTTTCTTTTATTAGTGATGTTAACTTAGCTTACTTAACTGTGGTTATTATGCTAGATTAATCCACTATAAACTTATGATTTATTCCTTTGTAACTAATAAGTAATTTGTAGGGTATTACTGTGAAACTATTTAGGTATTCTTTTTCATTATCAAAAGTTAACTTATGTGTTTTCTATTGCACATAACCACAAACATGGCATCTTATAATAATCTAGATGTATTATTTCACAGTTCTGTAGGTCAGAAGTCCAGTGAGCCTTCCTGGGCTCTCCTCAGGGTATCACAAGGCTAAAGTGAAAGTGTCTTTGAGACTGTGTTCCTTTCTGAAAGCTCTGTGGAAAAATCCATTTCTGTGCTCATTTAGGTTGTTCGCAGAATTCAAGTCCTTGTGGTTATAGGCCTAAGGTTCCCATTTCTTGCTGGCTGTTGGTCAGGATCCTCTCTCTTAGCTTAAGGCTGTTTGTATTTCTTCTCACATGGCCCCCTCCATATTCAAAGCCAGCACGTTGAGTCTTTCTCATGCTTTGAATCTCTTTTGCTTTCTTCTTCAGCCATCATCTGGAGAAATTTACCTACTGTTAAGGACTCATGTGATTACACTAGCCAAATCCCTTTCACCCCTTCCTCCAATTTTTAAGGTCAATGGTGCTATTTTATATAGTAAAGTCATGGAAGTAGCATTTCCTCACATTCATAGGTTCTGGAGATTAGGGAGCATGAAATCTTGGGGGCCATATGTAGAAAATCTGCATACTGCAGTATCCATTCATGATTCTTGGCTACATTGATGGGTTCCAAATGCTGAATAATCTATTATTACTTACGTCTTTTAGTTGATGTATTACTGTAAGTATACGGGAGGGCTTTACATTCTATTCTCTCTTCATTTGTTTAATTTGTATATACTAATATTCTTTCTTTATTCATTAATATCTCTATATTTATTTCAGTGTTCTTTTGTATCACTGGTGGCAAGTGGGAGCCCCTTCTATATGGCTCCTGGTGACCTTTTTACAACTCATCATCCTAGAGCACTTCATTACTTTCTGCCCTCACAAGATGTTGAATGTGTATTTTGCACTGTCCTTTACCTGGCCCAGATATCAGTTATTTCTCCAAGGAGTTCCACTTCCTTTTAGTGAGATACTGTATTTAGAAACCAAGATCTGGTTGTACAGTGTTCTCATTGCCACCAGGATATCTTTGGTTACATGCCCTTTCACAGAGAAAATGGATATATGTGTTAATATTTTCATGAGTTGATATTGATACTTTTATTTTTTAATTAATTTATTTTTAAATTCCAGTATAACCTTACAGTTTTATATTATTTTCAGGTGTACAATATAGTGATTCAACAATTCCATACATTAAGAGTACTCTTAGTCCCCTTTACTTGCTTCACCTACCCATCTGCCCTCTGGTAACCACCAGTTTGTTCTCTTTTGTTTGTTACTTTTTTCTTTGTTTTGTTTCTTAAATTCCACATATGAGTAAAATCATGTATCTGTCTTTATCTGACTGGCTTATTCTGCTTAGCACTATATCCTTTAGATCTATCCATGTTATTGCAAATGGTAAGATTTCATTCTTTTTTATGGCTGAGTAATATTCCATTGTATATACATACCACATTGTCTTTATTCATCTATTGATGGACACTTGGGTTGCTTCCATATATTGGCTATTGTAAATAATACTTCAGTAAACATAGGTGTGCACATATCTTTTCAAATTAGTGTTTTTGTATTTTTGGGATAAATATCCAGTAGTGGAATTACTGGATCATATGGTAATAATATTTTTAATTTTTTGAGGAACCTCTATATGGTTTTCAACAGTGGCTATACAGTTTGCATTCCCAGCAACAGTGCACAAGAGTTCCTTTTTCTTCACACCCTTGCCAACACTTGTGGTTTCTTGTGCTTTAAATTTCATCCATTCTGACAGGTGTGAGTTGATATCTCATTGTGGTTTTGATTTGCATTTCCTTGACGAGTGATGTTGAGCATCTTTTCATGTTGGCCATCTGTATGTATTCTTTGGAAAAATGTCTGTTGATGTCTTTTGCCCATTTTAAAATTGGATTATCTGTGTGGTTTTTTGGTGTTGAGTTGTGTAAGTTCTTTATATATTTTGGATACTAACCCATATTGGGTATGTCATTTGCAAATATCTTTTCCCACTCAGTAGGTTATCTTTTAGTTTTGTTGATTGTTTCCTTTGCTGTGCAGAAGCATTGTATTTTGATGTAGTTTATTTTTGCTTTTGTTTCCCTTGCCTCAGAAGACACATCTAGAAAAATGTTGCTATGGTGGATGTCAGAGAAATTACTGTCTGTGCTCTCTTCTAGGATTTTTATGGTTTTAGGTCTCACATTTAGGTCTTTAATGCATTTTGAGTTTATGTCTGTGTATGGTGTCAGAAAGTGGTCCAGTTTCATTCTTCTCAAATTTTTATTTGCATGTTGCTGTCCAGTTTTCCCAGTATTTGTTGAAGAGACTTTTTCCCATTGCATATTCTTGCCTCCTTTGTTGAAAATTAATCAACCATATAATCTTGGATTTATTTCTAGGCTATTTTATTCCATTGATCTATGTGTCTTTTATTGTGCCAGTACCATACTGTTTTGATCACTACAGCTTTGTAGTATATCTTGAAATCTGGGATTGTGATACCTTCAGTTTTGTTCTTCCTTTTCAAGATTGCTTTGGTTATTTGGGGACTTCTGTGATTCTATACAAATTTTAGGATTGTTTGTTCTAGTTCTGTGAAAAATGCTGTTGGTATTTTGATAGGGATTGCATTAAATGTGTAGATTGCTTTGGTTAGTATAGACATTTTAACAATATATGTTCTTCCAATCCATGAGCTTGGAATGTTTTCCATTTCTTTGTGTCCTGTTCAATTTCTTTCACAAGTGTTCTTTAATTTTCAGAGTACAGATCTTTGGCTTCTTTGGTTAGGTTTCTTCCTAGGTATCTTCATGGTTTTGGTAAAATTATAAATGGGATTATTTTCTCAATTTTTTTCTAGTACTTCATTATTAGTACATAAAAATTCAACAGATTTCTATAGATTGCTTTTGTATCCTGCAACTTTACTGAATTTGTGTATCAGTTCTACTAGTTTTTTGTTGGAGTCTTGAGGGTTTCCTCTATATAGTATCATGTCATCTGCAAATAGTAAAAGTTTGTGTTCTTCCTTACCAATTTGGATGCTTTTCATTTCTTTTTATTTTCTGATTCCTGTGGCTAAGATTTGCAGTACTATATTGTATAAGAGTGGTGAGGGTGGACATCCTATGTTTTGTTCCTCACCTTAGGGGAAAAACTCCCAGTTCTTTCCGCATTAAGGATGATGGTAGCTGTGGGTTTTTTATAAATGGCCTTTATTATTTTGAGGTATGTTCCCACTAAACCTACTATGAGTGTTTTTGTCATGAAAGGACGTCATACGTTGTCAAATCCTTTTTCTGCATCTTTTGAAATTATCATATGGTTTTTATCCTTTCTATATTGAATGAGATGTATCTCATTGACTGATTTGTGAATATTGACTCACCTTGCATCCCAGGAATAAATCCTGCCTGATCTTGGTAAATGATTCTTTAATGTATTGTTGGATTCACTTTGCTTATATTTTGCTGAGGAATTTTGCATCTCTGTTCAGGGATATTGCCATGTGGTTCTCTTTTTTTTTAGTGGAGTCTTTATCTGGTTTTGGTATCAGGGTTACACTGGCCTGATTGAATGAATTTGAAAGCTTTCTTTCCTCTTCTATTTTTTGGCACAGTTTGAGAAGAAGAGGTATTAACTCTTTAAATGTTTGGTAGAATTCACCTGTGAAACCATCTGGTCATGGATTTTTGTTGGTTGTTTTTGAATACAGATTCAATCTTACTGCTGGTAATAGTCTGCTCAGATCATCTATTTCTTACTGATTCAGTTTTGGGAGGTTATGTTTCTAGGAATTTATCCATTTCTTATAGGTTTTCCAGTTTGTTGGCATATACTTTTTCATAATATTTTCTTATAATCGTTTGTATTTCTGTGTTGTTGGTTGTTATTTCTCCTCTTCTTATTTCCAGTTTTGAGTTCTGTTTTTTGATGAGTCTGGATAAGATTTCAATTTTATTTCTATTTTGTTTATTTCTGCTCTTATTTTTTTTTTAAAGATTTACTTATTTATTTGAGAGAGAGAGCACATGCGTGTGAATAGGGGGAAGGGCAGAGGGGAAGCAGACCCCCGACTGAGTGGGGAGCCTGATGTAGATCTTCATCTCCCAACTGGGAATATCATGACCTGAGCCTAAACCAGGAGTTGGACCGTCAACTGGGTGAGCCACCCAGGTGCCCCTATTTCTGCTCTTATTTTTATTACTTCCGTCTGCTGTTTTTGGGTTTCATTTGTTATTCTTTTTCTAGTTCCTTTAGGTATAAGTTTAAGTTATTTGTTTGAGGTTTTTCATACTTCGCCTGTTTTGCTATAAACTTCCTTCTTGGAACAGCTTTGGCTGCATCTGAAAGATTTTGGACCATTGTATTTTTGTTTTCACTTGTTTACATTTAGTTTTATTTCGTCTTTGATTTCTTGGTTGTCCCATTTATTGTTTATTAGCATGTTACTTAATCTTCATGTGTTTATGTGCTCTCCAGATTTTTTCTTGTGGTTGATTTTAGTTTCATAGTGCTAGTGTTGGAAAAGATGCATGGTATGACTTCCATCTTTTTGAATTTTTGGAGACTTGCTTTGTGGCCTAACATACGATCTGTTGTGCAGAATATTCCATGTGTATGTGAAAAGAATGTGTATTCTGCTGTTTTAGGATGGAATGTTCTGAATGTATCTGTTGGATTCATGTGTTCCAATATGTCCTTCAAAGCCACTGTTTACTTTTTGATTTTTTCTTTGGATGATCTATTGATGTAAGTTAAGTCCCCTACTGTTACTGAGTTACTATCAATTACTTCCTTTATGCTTGTTACTAGCTGCTTTGTTTTTGTGTGTGCTCCCATGTTGGGTTCATATATATATGCAATTGTTACATTTTCTTTTTGGATTGTTCCCTTTATGATTATGTAGTCTCCTTTTTTGTCTCGTTACAGACAATGTTTTAAAGTCTATTTTGTCCTATATAAATATTGCTACCCCATCTTTCTTTTCACTTCCTTTCACATGATAAATGTTTTTCCATCCCTTCACTTTCAATATGCATGTGTCTTTAGGTCTGAAATGAGTCTTTTGTAGGTAGCACATAGATGGATCTTTCTTTATTATCCCTTCCTTCACCCTATGTCTTTTGATTGGAGTATTTATTTAGTCCATATACATTCAAAGTAATTATTAATAGGTGTGTATTTATTGCCATTTTGTTATCTATTTTATGGTTGTTTTTGTAGTACTTCTGTCTCACTTCTCTTGCTCTGTTCTCATTGTTTGCTCCCATTCATTAGTGATGTGCTTGGATTCCTTTCAATTTATGTTTTGCGTATCTCTTACCAGTTTTTGACTTGTGGTTACCATTATGCTTATATATATCATCTTCTGCATATAGCAGTCTCTATTAAGCTGAGGTTGATTAAGTTCAAACCCATTCTGAATGTACTAAAGTTTTACTCCTCCCCCACCGTGTTTTCATATTTTTCATCCTTGTATTTTGTTAATTCTTTTATTTCTTAGGTATACTTAATTTTACTGCTTTTGTGCTTCCTATTCTTCTTACTCCTTATGGTGTAACCTTCCCACTCAGGTTATCCCTCTTACATTTCTTGTAAGGCTGGTTTAGTAGTTATGAATTACTTTAAGTTTTGTTTTTCTGGGAGCTGTTTATCTGTCCTGTGAATGATAGCGTTGGTAGAATACTAATTTTTTCAAATTTTTATTTAAATTCTGGTTACCATATAGTGTAATATTGGTTTCAGGAGTAGAATTTAGTGATTCATCACTTATGTGTAACACCCACTGCTCATTACAACAAGTACCCTCCTAAATACCCATGACCTATTTAGCCCATCCCCCACCCACCTCCCTTCATCAACCCTCAGTTTGTTCTCTGTCATTAAGAGTCTCCATGGTTTATTTTCCTCTCCCATTTTCCCCCCTGCCCATATGTTCATCTGTTTTGTTTTTTAAATTCCATTTATGAGTGAAATCATATAGTATTTGTCTTTCTCTGACTTATTTCACTTAGCATAACATACTTAGATCCATCCATGTCAGTGAAATGGGCAAGATTTCATTCTTTTTGAGGGCTGAGTAATATTCCATTGTATATATACCACATCTTTATCCATTCATCAGTGGATCAACCTTTGGGCTCTCCCATAGTTTGGCTATTGTTGATAATACTGCTGTAAACGTTGGGGTACATGTGCCCTTTCGAATAATTTTTTATCCTTCCGGTAAATACCTAGTAGTGCAATTTTTGGGTCATAGGGTAGGTCTGTTTTCTCTTTTTGAGGAACCTTCATACTGTTTTCCAGAGTGGCTATTCCAGTTTGCATTCCCACCAACAGTGTAAGAGTGTTACCCTTTCTCTGCATCTTCACCACCATCTATTGTTTCCTGTATTGTTAATTTTAGCCATTCTGACAGGTGTGAGATGGTATCTCATCATGGTTTTGATTTGTATTTCCCTGATGAGGAGTGATATTGAGCATCTTTTCTTGTGTCTGTTAACCATCTATCTGGATGTCTTCTTTGAGAAAATGTCTATTCATGCCTTCTGCCCATTTCTTAACTGGGTTATTTTTTTTCATTTGGGTGATGAGTTTTATAAGTTCTTTATAGATTTTGGATAATGACCCTTTATCAGATATGTCATTTGCAAATATCTTCTCTCATTCCATAGGCTGCCTTTTAATTTTGTTGATTGTTTCCTTTGCTGTGCAGAAGTTTTTTATTTTGATGAAGTCCCAGTAGTTCATTGTTGGCTTTTGTTTCCTTTGCCCCTAGGCAACATGTCTAGTAAGAAGTTGCTACAGCCAAGGTCAAAGAGGTTTCTGCTTGTGTTCTCCACTAGGATTTTGTTGGTTTTCTGTCTCACATTTAGGTCTTTCATCCATTTTGAATTTATTTGTGTATATTGTGTAGGAAAGTGGTCCAGTTTTATTCTTCTGCATGTTGCTGTCCAGTTTTCCCAACACCTTTTGTTGAAGAGCCTGTCTTTTGTCCATTGGATATTCTTTCCTGCTTTGTCCAAGACTAGTTGACCATAGGTTGAGGGTCCATTTCTGGGCTCTCTGTTCTGTTCCATTGATCTATGTGTCTGTTTTTGTGCCAGTACCATACTGTCTTGATCGCTGCAGCTTTGTAATACAGCTTGACATCTGGAATTGTGTTGCCAGCAGCTTTGGATTTCTTTTTGAACATTATTTTGGCTATTCGGGGTCTTTTCTGGTTCCACACGAATTTTAGGATTGTTTTTTCTAGCTCTGTGAAAACGGCAGGTGGTATTTTGATAAGGAGTACATTAAATGTGTAGATTGCTTTAGGTAATAAATATATTTTAACAATGTATGTTCTTCCAATCCTTGAGCATGGAGTGTTTTTCCATTTCTTTGTTTCCTCTTTAGTTTCTTTCATCAGTGTTTTATAATTTAGAGAGTACAGATCTTTTACCTCTTTGGTTAGGTTTATTTCTAGGTATCTTATGGGTTTTGGTACAGTTGTAAATGGGAACAATTCCTTGATTTTTTTTTTTCTCCTGCTTCATTATTGGTATATAGAAATGCAACCAATTTCTGTACATTGATTTTGCTGAATTCATGTATTCTAGCTTTTTTTTTGTGGAATCTTTCTGATTTTCTACATAGAGTATCATGTCATCTACAAATAGTGAAAGTTTGACTTCTTTCTTGCTGATTTGGATGTCTTTTCTTTCTTTTTGTTTGATTGCTGAGACTAAGACTTCCAGTAGTATGTTAAATAGTAATGATGAGAGTGGATATCCCTGTCTTGTTCCTGACTGTAGAGGAAAAGCTGTCCTTTTTTTCTGCATTGAAGATATCAGCTGTGGGTCTTTCGTATATGGCCTTTATGATGTTGAGGTATGTTCTATATATACCTTCTTTGTTGAGCAAGAATGGATGCTGTATTTTGTGAAATGCTTTTTCTGCATCTGTTGAGAGGATCATATGATTCTTATCCTTTCTTTTATTAATGTGGTTTATCACATTGATTGATTTGCATATATTGAACCACCCCTGCAGCCCAGGAATAAATCCCACTTGATCATGGTAAATAATCCTTTTAATGTACTGTTTGATTCGATTTGCTAGTTTCTTGTTGAGAATTTTTGCATCCTTGTTCATCAGGGATGTTGTCCTGTAATTCTCCTTTGTAGTGGGGTCTATGTGTGGTTTTGGAATCAAAGTAATCCTGGATTTGTAGGAGGATCTTGGATGTTTTCCTTCCCTTTCTACTTTTTGAGCATTTTGAGAAGACTAGGCATTAACTCTTATTTAAATGTCTGTTAAGGGGCACCTGGGTGGCTCGGTTGGTTAAGCGTCTGCCTTCGGCTCAGGTCATGATCCTGGGGTCCTGGGATCAAGCCCCGCGTTGGGCTCCCTGCTCAGCGAGAAGCCTGCTTCTCCCTCTCCTCCTGTTTATGCTCTCTTCTCGTGATCTCTGTCACTATCTCTGTCTCTCTCTCAAATAAATAAATAAAATCTTTAAAAAAAAAAAAAAGTCTGTTAAAATTACCCTGGGAAGCCATTTGGCCCTGAACTTTTGTTTGTTGGGAGATTTTTTTTAATCATGTCTTTTTTTTTTTTTTAAGATTTATTTATTTTTTTATTTGAGAGAATGAGAGAGAAAATGAGTTGTGGGGAGGGGTAGAGGGAGAAGTAAACTCCCTGCTGAGCAGGAAGTCTGTCGTGGGGCCTGATCTCAGGACCCTGGGATCATGACCTGAGCCAGAGGCAGATGCTTAACTAACTGAGCCACCCAGGCACCCCTGTTAGGAGATTTTTGATTACTGATTCAATTTCTTTGCTGGTACTCAGTCTGTTTAAATTTTCTATTCCTGTTTCAGTTTGGTAATTTGTATGTTTCTAGGAATTTATCCGTTTCTTCCAGTTTGCCCAATTGGCAAGTAATTTTTCATAGTATTCTCTTACAATTGTATGTATTTCTGTGGCAGTTGTCATTTCTTCTCTTCCATTTGTCATTTCATTTATTTGGGTCTTTTCTCTCTCTTTAAGTCTGTCTAGTGGTTCATCAATTTTATTAATTCTTTCAGGGAATGAGCTCACAGTTTCATTGGTCTGTTCTGCTGGTTTTTGTTGTTTTTGTTTATCCTTTATTTCTGCTCTAATCTTTATTATTTCCCTTCTTCTGCTGGCTTTAGGCTTTATTTGCTATTCCTTTTCTAGGTGTAAGTTTAGGTTTTTATTTGAGCCTTTTCTTGCTTCTTGAGGTAGGCCTGTATTTCACTGTACTTCCCTCTTAGGACTGCCTTTGCTGCATCCCAAAGGTTTTTGACTGTTGTGTTTTCATTTTCATTTGTTTCCATGTATTTTTGAAATTTCTTCTTTGGTCTTCTGGTTAATCCTTTTATTCTTTAGTAGGATGTTCTTTAACCTCCATGTATTTGTGGTCTTTCCAAATTTTGTCTTGTGGTTGACTTCAAGATTTATAGTGTTGTAGTCTGAAAATATGCATGGTCTGATCTCCATCTTTTTGTATTTTTTTAGGGCTGATTTGTGACCCAGTATGTGATCTATTCTGGAGAATGTCCATGTGCACTTAAAAAGAATGTGTATTCTGCTGCTTTAGGATAAAATGTTCTGTAATTTTAATATCTCTCTTTATTACTATTTTTTGCCATTTTAATTACTATGTGTCTTGGTGTGGACCTCCTTGGGTTGATTTTTTTGGGGGAGACTCTTTGTACCTCATTGTAGATCTGGGTTTCTGTTTCTTTCTCTAGATTTGGTAATTTTTCAGGTCTTATTTCTGCAAATAAACTTTCTGCCTCATTTTGTCTTTCTTCTCTTTCTAGGATTCCTAATATATATATATATGTTCCTATGCTTGATGGTGTTGCTGTGTTCCTTTAATCTGTTCTCATTTTTTATTCTGTTCTTTCTCTTGTGTAGCTTGATTACCTTCCAGTACTCTGTCTTCAAGGTCACCGATATGTTTTTGTGCTCCCTCTAGTCTACTGCTTATTCCTTCTAGTATATTTTTAATTTCATTTATAGTGTTCTTCATCTCTACTTGGTTCTTTTTTTATATTTTATACCTCTTTGTTGAGGTTCTCAGTGAGATCCCCCACTCTTCTCAGTTCTAGTGAGTATCTCTAGGACGATTATGTTGAATTTTCTCTCAGGCATATTGCTGATGTCTGTTTTGCTTGCTTCTCTTCCTGTCATTTATTGTTCTTTAATTTGATGCATATTCTTCTTTCTCCTTACTTTGTCTCACTCTCTGTGTCTATTTATATGTGTTAAGAAAGTCATCTGTGTCTTCTACACTTGTAAGTAGTGGTCCTATGAGGAAGATGTCCTGTAGTTCCCTGCAGTGCAAAGTTCCCTGTTCACCAGAACCTTGCACTTCAGGGGTGTCTCCTGTATGTGTTGTGTGCACCGTACCGTTGTGGCTGAGCCACAGTTTTCTTCAGTGCAGTTGTATCCAATGGCTCCCTTTGCCTATTATGGGCAGAGTTTGGTCCCTGAATTGTTAATAGGGCAGTCTGGGGACGGCTCGTTCTTGAGTTCACTTATATGAGACGTTTGCAGGGTGCACTCTTAACTGCAGGGTACTCTCTGTGTGTTGTCCCCTGAGACTTGTATAAGTTAGTGGGGCCTGCCATCGTACCGTTTGTCTGCCCTCAGCCTTCTGCAGGGCTGCAGTTGAACTGGTCTGTGTGCTTATTTTTCTGTTTCCCCAGGTCATGAGTCACTTTGTATTGGTTCTGGCCACTTTCAGGTCTGCTTGCACAATGCCAGTTTTTTGGTTCCTCTTTAGGTGGACCTTTGCTGTTGTTGGGTTCAATGGGGCAGATTGGAAGGAGAGGTGGGGGTGTAGGCAGAGCCCATGATAATTTGCAAGGTATGCACTAATCTGCTCTGGAGGGAACCTGGAGATACTTTGGAGAACTCTTATGGAGGGCATGGTGTGCTGTTTGCAAGCTAGATGGAGAGTGTTCACTGGTTCCCAAAAGTGCCCTGGTATCTGGACTTGGGGTTGGGGAGGTAAAGTGGCACCTGCCTACTCTTTTGTTCTTGGAGTAGTCTCCTGAAGTTCCCTTCCCTTCCTGTGCAGGTTCTGAGATTAGTAAATACATCAGTTTCCTTACCGTATACCCCTGGTGGTTTTCAAATTGCTGCTTCTATGTGGTATCTCACTGGGGTTGTTTCTCATGCTGGCTCTTTAAGGGCAGGGACTCAGTTTCCTCTTGCCCTGTGGTTTTCCCAGAGCCCAACCTGCTGATTTTTAAAGTTCAAAGTATTGAACTGATTATGAAAATTTTCAGTGTTGAGTTTCTCTCATTTTCAAAGCCAAATGTTATGGGGACACATCTTTCCAGTGCAGGCCCCTCATGCCTAGGGAGCCTGGTGTGGGGTCTGCTTTTCTCCCTTCTCTGTGCTTGTGGTTTCCCTTCCGCTTGCAGACAGTCTCTTGGGTCAGTTTTGTTCTTAACCATGTCTGTGCCCTCTCTACCATTTTTGATGTGGCCTCTTCTCTATGATTGCTGTGGAGAATCTGTTTTGCCAGTCTTTGGGTTGTTTTCTGTTATTTACACTGATGGAGGTGTTTGCATGGATGGATGGGAGCTTAGGACCCTTCCACTTTATCATCCTCTCCTAAAGTTGGTATTGATACTTTTCTTTTTTTAAATTTTTTTTGAAAGATTTTATTTATTTATTTGACAGAGAGGCACAGCCAGAAAGGGAACACAAGCAGAGGAAGTGGGAGAGGGAGAAGCAGGCCTCCCGTGGAGCAGGGAGCCTGATGTGGGGCTCGATCCCAGGACCCTGGGATCGTGACCCGAGCTGAAGGCAGACACTTAATGACTGAGACACCCAGGCGCCCTGATACTTTTAATTCTAATTTGTTACTACAGATTTCATTGTAGTCTTCCTCTTTGTATTTTAACTTCTTTCTCTGACAGAGAAATCTGGCCCTGCTATCCTCAATTTTTGTACTCATTTGCTCAGTCCTCATGTTATCCACCTAGTTGCAAATTTGCTAACCATACCATCACAACAGAGAAACCTAACCAGCATTAAGTATTTGTTTTAAATTCTCTTTGTCTTTAGAATGACATTATATTGTCAGAGTTCTGTGTTTAGTAGGTAGTTGGGGAATTCTGCCTCTGGTGGTGGCAAACTAGCTTCATTTGCACAAGCATATTATTTCCCACAGATACCAGTTATAAGCTCTGGTCAAAATACTGAAAATAATTATGTGAAGGAACTAGAAAGTGACAAAAAGCAAACACAAATGGGAGGGGAGTGAACACATGGAAGAAGGAAATACTGTTAGTGAATTCCCAATTGTTAAGCCTTCTTTCCTTAAGGAAAGTTCCAGTTAGCTCAGTCGGGGGCAGTTAAGACTTGGATAGAAATCTGTATTCATATTGGATGAGGTATGAAGAAATTTAGGGGGACACTAGCAGCTTTTGTAAAATGAAGGGGGAGGATTCCATTCAGAAGGGAGCTACAAATTGGGAACTCCAAAAGCTGCAAAAACTCCAAACATACCTGCGATTGAATTGTTCAAGTGTAGCCCAGATTCCAGGCAGCTCAGTTAGGGGTAAAAAGAACAGTAGAAAACTTTTAGTTGCTTCCAGTACAGGGTAAACAGTTTGGGGTTAGATTTCAGCTAAGTTAACTACCTCCTCATAACAGAAATATCAACTCTTTGGAGGAACATAATGGGTTGCAGTGTCTTCACTTTATCTTTCCAGATGACTAGTACCAATCCAAAATACTAGATAGATGAAGCAAGAAGAAATATGACCCATGCTCAAAAGGAAAGACAGTCAATAGAGACCAATCTACAGATGACTCAAGCGTTGAGATTAGCAGAGAAGAACATTAAAGCAGCAATTACAGCTAAGCTCAAGCACAAAAAGGCAAATGAATTTATGATTAACAGAGAGATAGGAAATCTTAGCATAAACATAGAAACTGTAAAAACCTATTTTGAAGTTCTAGAACTAAAAAATACAATTTTGAATAACAAATCATTGTACTTGACAGGAGATTAAAGGTAGCAGTATAAGTGTCAGTGAATTTGATGACAGACTAAGAGAATTTATCCATCTGAGAATAGGAAACATCAAAAAAGAAAGTGTGTGGAGTACTTGCTCTTCAAAGCCTTTCCCCAGTAAAACTGTATAGTTATCAATCAAACACATGCAAAGAATAAGAATGTGTAACCCATGCTCAGGAAAAAAGTCAGTAGAAATTCTCAGTGGGCCCAGCATTTTATAGTTATCTGTATACTAATCTTGCACATATTTTGTTAGATTTTTACATAAGTATTTCAGGTATTTGGGGTGCTATTTTAAATTCTGTTGTTATTTGTAATTTAGATTTTATTTGTTCATTGCAGGTATGTAGGAATTTTATTCCCTTTTTATGTTGTCCTTGAATCCTGTGAACTTGCTGTAGGGAGGGTTTTTGTTTATTTTTTTTGCCTTGTAGATTCCTTGGAATTTTCTACATAATCTTGTCTGAAAATAGGGACAGTTTTTTTTTTGTTTTTTTTTAAAGATTTTATTTATTTGACAGAGGCACAGTGAGAGAGGGAACACAAGCAGGGGGAGTGGGAGAGGGAGAAGCAGGCTTCCCGCGGAGCAGGGAGCCCAATGTGGAGCTCGATCCCAGGACCCTGGGACCATGACCTGAGCCGAAGGCAGACGCTTAACGACTGAGCCACCCAGGCGCCCCTGAAAATAGGGACAGTTTTATTTCTTTGTTTCGTCTGTGTGCATTTTAATTCTGTTTCTTGCGTCATTATGCCGGGTAGGAGTTTTTGTATTTTCCATTATTATCGTGAAGAAGAATGGTGATGGCAGACATTCTCTTGGTGTTTATGATCTTGGTGGTAAAGCATTCAGTCTTTCACCATTAAGTATGATGGTTCCTGTATAAATGGTTTTTGTAAATACTCTACCAAGTTGAGGATGTTTCTCTCTATTCCTAGTTTTTTGACAGTTTTTTTTTTTTTTTAAAGATTTTATTTATTTGACAGAGAGAGATAGCGAGAGCAGGAACACAAGCAGGGGGAGTGGGAGAGGGAGAAGGAGACTCCCCGCCGGGCAGGGAGCCCGATGTGGGACTCGATCCCAGGACCCTGGGATCATGACCTGAGCTGAAGGCAGACGCTTAACGACTGAGCCACCCAGGCGCCCCTTTTTGACAGTTTTTTACAGTTACATTTATATTTAGATAATTATAGATTCACATGCAGTTGTAACAACTAATAGAGAGGTCTTACATACACTTTGTCTATTTTTCCCATAATGGAAACATTTTCTAAAACTATAATATATTATTATAGTCAGGTTATTGATATCCACTGATCTAGTTCAAATTTCCTAGGTTTTCCTTGTACTTGTGTGGGTGTATTGAGTTTTATACAATTTTATTATTTGGGTTGATTCATATCTCCACCCTTATAGTCATATATCCATCCTCACAGATTACTCATCCTGCCCTTTCATAATCATGCTTACTTCCTTAGCCTCACTCCTACCCAGGCCTAACAACCTGGCAATCACTAATCTATCCTCCATTTTTAAAGTTCTGTCATTTCAAACATGTTACATAAATGGAATCGTATGAATGTATGTATTGGGGATTTGGTTTTTTCACTTAGCATAATTCCCTAGAGATTCATCTGAGTTTTAGCATATACCAGTAGTTATTTCCTTTTTAATTGCAGTGTAGTAGTGTTCCATGGTATGGATATACCACAGTTTGTTTAACCATTCACCTGTTAAGGGACATCTGGGCTGATTCCATATTTGAGCTATTACAAATACAACTGCTGATGAACATTTGTGTGAACTACGTTTTCATTTCTCTGGGATAAATGCCTGGGAGTGCAGTTGGTGGGTCATATGATGGTTGCTTGTTTATTTTAAGATACTCCTAAATTGTAAACTGAGTTCCAGAGGGGCCACACCATTTCATATTCCCAAAGCAATGTATGAGTGACTCAGTTTCTCTGCATCTACACCAGCATTTGGTGTTACCACTATTTCCTTTTTAATTTTATGTATTCTGATAGATACTTAGTGATATCTTGTGGTTTTAATTGGCATTTCCCTAATGACTAATAATAACACTTTTAACATTGTTATTGGGATATAATTTGTATAGCATAAAATTCACTCATTTAAAGTATACAATTTAGTAGTTTTTGTATTTCACAGATATGTGTAACCATCACCATAGTTAATTTTATAACCTTTTTATCACGTCAAAAGAAACATTCCCACCCCCTTACTAATCTACCAAGCAACCTCACTAATCTACTTTCTTGGCTTTATGGATTTCTGTATTTTGGACTTTTCTTACGAGTGGCATTGTATAATATGTGGTCCTGTGTGACTGGCTTCTTTCACTTAGTGTAATGTGTTCAAGGTTTATCTGTGTTGTAGCATGTTTTTATACTTCATTCCTTTTTATGGCTAAATAACATTCTTTTATATGACATTTGATCTGTTCATGGATACTTGTCTTGTTTATACTTTTTGGCTATTATGAATAATTCTGCTATAAACATTTGTGAACAAGTTTGTGTATGGCAGTGTATTTTCATTTTTCTTGGGTATACACTTAGGAGTAGAATTGCTGGGTTATATGGTAACTATGTTAAATCCTTTGAGGCAGTGCCAAAATGTTTTCCAAAGTGGCTGCACCTTTTTACATTCCTACCAGCAGTGTATGAGGATTCTGATTTCTCTGCATCCATGCCAACAATTATTATCTGACTTTTTGATTTTAGCCTTCGTAGTGCATGTGAAGTAGTGTCTCATTTTGGATTTGATTTTCATTTACCTCATGGCTAATGATACTGAGCATCTTTTTATGTGCTTGTTGGTAATTTGTATGTATTTTCCTTGGAGAATTGTCTATTCAGACCCTTTGCCCAATTTTTAATTGGGTATTTGTTTTTGTTATTGATTTTTAGCATTCTTTATATCTTCTGAACTTTTTATTATGATAAAATTTACCATTAACCATTTTTAAGTGTACAATTCTCTGGCATTAAGTACATTCACATGGTTGTGCAAACATCACTACCACCTATCTCCAGAACTTTTCATCTTCAAATGAAACTCCGCACCCATTAAGGACTAACTTTCCAATCCTCTCTTCCCTAGCCTCTGGCAACCACCATTCTACATTCTGTCTCTATAATCTTGACTATTTTAGGATCCTCATATAAGTGAGAGGGCTAATACAGTTTTTGTCCTCTTGTGTCTGGCTTATTTTACTTAGCATAACGCCTTTAAGGTTCATCAGTGTTGTGGCATGTATCAAAATGTCCTTCCTTTTTAAGACTGAATAGCATTCCATTGTGTGTATATGACATATTTAGTCATTCATCTGTTAGTGGGAACTTGGATCAGATATATGATTTGCAAATATTTTCTCCCATTTTGTTGGTTGTCTTTCATCTTCTTGATGGTGTCCTTTGAAGCACAAAAGCTTTTAATTTTGATAAAGTATAGTTAGTCTAATTTTCTTTTTATTGCTCATGTTTTTGGTGTCATATCTAAGAATTCATAGTACTGAATCTGAGGTCACAACGATTTACCCCTATATTTTCTTCTAAGAGTTTTATAGTTTTAACTCTTTAGGTCTTTGGTGCATTTGGAATTCTTTTGTGTGTGGTGTGAGGCTCCAAGTTCACTTTTTGCATGTGGATACATAGTTATGTTAACATCATTTGTTGAAAAGACTATTTCCCCACTGAATGGTCTTGGCATCCTTATTGAAAATCAATGGGGGGGGGGTGGGAAGAAAACCAGTCAACCGCAGATAGGTGGTTTTATTTCTGGACTTTCAGTCTTTTTTTGACTCATCTATATGTCTATCCTTTTGTCAGTGCTACACTATGTTAATTACAATTGTTTTATAGTAAGTTTTGAAATTGTGAAGTGTGAATCTTCCTATTTTGTTCTTTATTTTGCAGGCTATTTTGGCTATTCCTGTTTAATTCTATACAAATTTTAGAATGAGCTTGTCAGTTTCTAGAAAAAAGTCAGCTGGGATTCTGACAGGGATTGCATTGTATTGGTAGATCAGTTTGGGGACTATTGCCATCTTACTGTTGGATTGTTTATTTTCAGGTCATTCATTACAAGTGAATAGAAATACAATTGATTTTTTTATATTGTTCTTGTATTTTTCAATCTTTCTGTACTCTTTTACTAGTTCTAATAGTTTTGTGGTGGATTCCATAGATTTTCTATATATAAGATAATGTCATCTCCAAAGAGAGATAGTTTTACTTCTTTCTTTTCAATCTTGATGCCTTTTATTTCTTTCTCTTGATTACTTGCTCTGGCTAGAATCTTCATTACAATACTGAATAGAAGTGGCAAGAGTGGATTTCCTTTCTTGTTTCTGATCTTAGGAAAGCATTCAGTCTTTCACCATTTAGTATAATGTTAACCTGTGGGTATTTTGTAGATAGTTGAGGATATTCCATTTTTTTAGGGTCTTTTAAAATAGATTTTACTTTTTAGAGCTGTTTTATTTAATTGTTTTCCTAAGATTTTATTTATTTATTTAAGACAGAGAATGAGAGAGAGAGAGAGAGAAAGAGAATGCATGAACCAGGGGCAGGGCAGAGAATCAGACTTCCTGCTGAGAAGGGAGCCCGATGCGGGACTTGATCCCAGGACTCTGGGATCATGACTTGAGCCGAAGGCAGACGGTTAACCAAGTGAGCCACCCAGGCACCCTGGAGCAGTTTTAGGTTCACAGTGTTTATAAGCATCTGTGTGCAGGTTTTTGAGTGGATTTAGTTTTCATCTTATTTGGATAATTATCAAGGAGTGTGATTGCTGGATCATATGGTAAGAGGATGGTTAATTTTGTAAGAAACTGCCCAGGGGCGCCTGGGTGACTCAGTCATTAAGCGTCTGCCTTCGGCTCAGGTCATGATCCCAGGGTCCTGGGATCGAGCCCCTCATTGGGCTCCCTGCTCAGTGGGAAGCCTGCTTCTCCCTCTCCCACTCTCCCTGCTTGTGTTCCCTCTCTCACTGTCTCTCTCTCTCAAAAAATAAATAAAATCTTTAAAAAAAAAAAAAAAAAAAAAAGAAACTGCCCAAATGTCTTCCAAAGTGGTTGTACCGTTTTCCGTTCCCAACAGCAATTGAATGAGACTTCTTTCTGTTGCTTCACATCTTCACCAGCATTTGGTGGTGTCAGTGTTCTGCATTTATCCATTGATTGTGTAGTATTATCTGATTGTTTTAATTTCCAGTTGCATCATGACATATGATGTGGAGCATTTTTTCATATGCTTATTTGTCACCTGTGTATCTTTGGTAAGATATTTTCAGATCTTTTGCCCATTTTTTTCTTTTTTTTAATTTAATTTTTATTTTTTTAAGGATCTTATTTATTTGATGGAGAGAGACACAGTGAGAGAGGGAACACAAGCAGGGGGAGTGGGAGAAGGAGAAGCAGGCTTCCCACCAAGCAGGGAACCCGACATGGGGCTCGATCCCAGGACCCCGGGACCTTGACCTGAGCCAAAGGCAGAGGCTTAATGACTGAACCACCTAGGCGCCCCTTTTTGCCCATTTCTAATCATGTTGTTTATTATTATTGAGTTATTTGTATCTTTTATTTTTATTATTATTATTTTTAAATATTTTATTTATTTATTTGACAGAGAGAGCACAAGTAGGGGAGCAGCAGGCAGAGGGAGAAGGAGAAGCAGTCTCCTCATGCAGGGTTTGATCCCAGGACTCTGGGACCATGACCTGAGCCGAAGGCAGATGCTTAAGTGACTGAGCCACCCAGGTGCCCCCTTTGTATCTTTTAGATAATAGTCCTTTATCAGATAGGTCTTTAGGCAGATACTTTCTCCCAGTCTGTGGGAGAAAGACTTGTCTTCTGTTGAAGTTTGCTAGTATTTTGTTGAGGAGTATTCTGTCTATATTTGTGATAGTGTTCTGTAGATTTCTCATTTTTTGGTACCTTTACTGGTTTTGGTATGATACTGGTCTCATAAACATTAATTAGGAAGTATCCCTACTTTTTATATTGGAAGAGTTTGTGAAGACGTTTTTGAATGTGTGGTACATTTCAGTGGTGAAGCCATCTAGACCTTTGCTTTTTTTTGTGGGTAGTTTTTTGATTACTAATTCAGTCTCTTCAGTTATAGGTCTATCACATTGTATATATTTTTTTTAGCCAGTTTTGTTAGTTTGTGTGTGTTTAGGAATTTGTCCATATTTTGTTATCTAATATTTTGGCATACAGTTGTTCATAGTATTCCTTTATAATCTGTTTATTTCTTTAAGGTAGGTAGTAATGTCCCCTTTTTAATTTCTGATTCTGGTAATTTGAGTTTTGCTCCCTTTTTCTTGGTCAGTCTAGCTTAAGGTTGGTCAATTTCATTCATCTTTCCAAAGAACTTTTGGTTTCAGTGATTTTTCTTTATTTTTCTATTCTGTTTCATTAAATTTAGCTCTAATCTTTATTTTTTCTTTCCCTCTGCTTTCTTCAGGTTTAGTTTGCTGTTATTTTTCCAGTGACTTAGGTGAAGGGAAATAAAATTTATTAATAGTATGATTGTATTGTTAGTAAAAGATGGAGGTTAAATTTTCTTCTAAGAGAAAATACCTTAGAAAATTGCAGTAGGAAATGTTTTGATACCAAACTGCTATTTTTAGAAACTTAGTGCTTTTATTTATTTATTTTTAAGGATTTTATTTGTTTGTCAGAGAGCACAAGCACGGGGGAGTGGCAGGCAGAGGGAGAAGCAGGCTTCTTGCTGAGCAAGGAGCCCGATGCTGGACTCGTTCCCAGGACCCTGGGATCATGACCTGAGCTGAAGGCAGATGTTTAACCGACTGAGCCACCCAGGCATCCCTAGAAACTTAGTGCTTTTAAAGAAGGGGTTAGTGTGTCAAGGGAGTGATTCTAGTGAGAAAATTCTTCTAGGAATATTTTAATGTGAGTAATGTATTACCAGTACTGTTGTACTTCATAGACTGAAAAATGGGTTCATGGAGTTGTAGTTTTGGTGTTCTGTTTGATAATGCTTTGAAGAGATAGATAAAGTTTTTATTTCTTCTCTTTTAAGAAAAAGTCAGTGGTTCTGGAAATAACTCAGATATGATGGAAAACAGCAAGGAAGAGGTAAGACTAATTTGAAGCATTTAAAAGATACTTATTAATTGCTAATAACCAACTAGAGTATATGTTATCAGATTGCCTCTGTTTTTTTTTTTAAGATTTATTTATTTATTTTAGAGCAAGCATAGTGGGGAGGGGCAGAGGGAGAGAGAAACTCAAGCAGACTCCACACTAAGCATGGAGCCCAACACGGGGCTTGATCTCATGACCCTGAAATCATGACCTGAGCTGAAACCAGGAGTTGGACACTCAACCGACTGCGCCACCCACGCACCCCAGATTGCTTCTCTTTAATACATGCATGTGTTTAAGTTTACTGTTACATATTATGATACTTCATTTTGGGTAGTTGTTTATTTTTAGAAGGTGTTCATTGTTTTTATTATTGTGTGGTTCACTTTAGCAATATACCTAAAGCCAGACAACTGAAGGTTTGCTAACAGATAGGTAGTTGAACATTATTATATTGCAATAGTGGTGCTCAGGGTGGTTGTTATGGGCATGACTCCATGGTTCTGACATCTCTCAAAACTGGATATTTAGAGTATCTTAAGCATTATTATAGGAACCCATCCTGATATCCTTCACTCATGATACCCAAGCCTATGCTATAGTTTTGGGATTCTTTCCATCTAGTATAGAAATTTCAATCCAAAAAATATATTGATTATATTGGCAAAATGAGGATAAATTTAGTATCTCAAAGCAAATTGTAGAAGGTACTTTGTGCCATATGTTAGGATAGAGAAAATGACACATTTTTTAGATCCTCAAAACTCCCTACATCCACTGGGATCTGATTACTTCTGTACCTTTGTTTCGTCTTTGTTGACTTGGGTCAAGATCATGATAGAGTAGAGCATCCTCACCTACACCACACAATTCAGTAGAAACAATTTAATTAAAAAAAAAAACAGGAAATTAATCTTAAATCAAGGAAGCCTGAGAATAAATGCAAATTAGTTTTTGAAGTTCCTTTTAAAAAAATATTTTAGACATAAAAGTAATATCCCATTATGTTAGTGTATCAGAGATCTTGGTATAGGGAAATAGTTAATTGTAGGGATGTTCCTTGAAAGTTGTATTCACTTTTTTGTTTATTTCTCACATTTAGGGAGCTAGCTCTTCAGAGAAATCCAGATCATCAGGATCATCACGATCAAAAAGGTTGGTTGATATTGAAGGGAAAACATTTTCAGATGATTTTCTTTTTCTAAGAATAATAATCTTTTCTAAACTTCAGGCACCCTTGTTCTAAGTGAATAAACTGTTTTATACAAACATACACATTAAAAACTGGACAGTATAGTATAATGAATTCTCTTGTATCCATCAGTTAATTTCAACAAATATTGAATTTTACTGGAATTTTCCAAGGAGGATTTATTATGCCTTAGTGGCCCTTGCAATATATAGATCATTTCTTTTAGATCATATATGTGCTCAAAAAAAGGACAGAGGGAAAATGAAATGAATGCCTCATGAAGCAATACAGGTTTTTTAGGATTATATCAAATTGTCCAGAATGATGGGGAGGGGTAGCCGTTATACTTATTAGGAAGTTATGATGAGATCAAAAAGTGGTAAAAATACTTTTCTGTGTTAAATTGTCAAAACGAATTTTACATACAAGGACTGAAACTACTTCTAATCATACTGTAAAGCGTAATAGAGAGTATAGATTTTATTAGAAGTTTGCAGTTATTGGGCATTTGTGTGTGTGTGTGTGTTAAGAAGGCTGCACGCCCAACATGGGGCTTGAACTCACAGCCTGAGATCAAGAGTCAGATGCTTATCGACTGAGCCAGCCAGGTGCCCTGGGCATTTGTTGTTTCTTACCAGTGGGAATGTCTCTTAATAAACACAGTTTATTTTAACTTATTCTCTAAAGTGGTGATTCTTAAAGAGGAGATCCCTTTATGATCCACCCCGGTAGCTTTTTCAGAGTGAACATATCCTGGTCCTACCCCAGACCTACTGAATCATAATTTTCAGTAATACGGTACAGAGATGTGTGCTTTCGTAGGTGAGTCTGATGTGTATCTGTGGTTAAGAGCCACCGTTCAATCTAAACATGTTCTTTGGTTATTATTCCAATTGTCAGAAATGTCCATAATTCTATGGACTTAATTCTTTCATAGGAAACCTTCAATTGTAACAAAGTATGTTGAATCTGATGATGAAAAACCTTTGGATGAAACTGTAAATGAAGATGCTTCTAATGAAAATTCAGAAAATGATATTACTATGCAAAGCTTGCCAAAAGGTAATGTGTATTAATTTTTCATATGAAGTTAAAGTTGAAATGTATTTTTAAATGTCATTATAAAATTGGAACTTGATTACTGTTAGCTGTGTGTAAAGGAACAAAACTAGCATTTTAATAGTGGTTGTCTGGAAATGTATTAGAATGGTAATGAAAATGTGTGTTACTGAGGTTGAAAACAGAATATTTGCAGTCAGCTTTGAAAAAGAACAAAACCTATTTTCTCTTTCTATTGGGTTTTAGAAAAGGGATTTTAGTTTGTAAATTGTATTTGAATGTGGAAGTTAGTTTAAACGTTTATATGAAGTTTTGGTTCAGCAAATTTAAACATGCTTGCTTTATAGGAAAACATGAATATTCTTAAAACTTTAAAAAACATTTAAAAGTCTGGTTAATCTTACTGCATTCTTAAGTTCTCTAAGACTAAAAGCTGAAGTTAATTATCAAAGATAGATTTAGATGTATTTCTTGTAATTAGCTCTTTAAAACGCCTTGTCACATGCCTTTCAACTGTTGCAGTTCTAACCTTAAAACCTCATTAATTAGATTGGGGGAAAAAAGCCAAATGAAAATCTTGGACGTTTCATAGTCCAAGTCTGAGAGCAGTATGATTATATGATAAGAGTAATGACAGAGGTCTTGGTAATTTCATGGTGTTTCAGAGTCAAGAGTTTAGATTTTTTCTTTATTAATAATATGTGGAAGTATCTTAGCAGATTTTTCAAATTTATCCTCACAGATCATTTATAGCAGTGTTTACTAAACTTTGTTCTCTGTCTACATTTATATTTTTGTGAAACATTTTTTGATTATGGAAGTTTAAAAAAATGGTGGGAAGGAGCCTAAGACATTGCTTGACTAGGACAAATTAGGAGTTACAGTAGATGAAATATGAAATGAGGAAAAGGAATGAATGAGAGAAAGCAGAAAGGAAAATTGATGGGCCTACCATTTACTTGGCTTTGCAAATCATCTGTGACAATTTTATGTAATGGTTGGTGGCCGAGGGCAGAAACAACTACTGAGGGAGTGTGAGTCCCATAGGCAGTGACTCACTTTAGATTGTAACGTTCTCAGTGGTTGTCACTGGGAGTCCTTATGATGGTCACTGGGTGAGCTAAGAAATAGGAATTCAAATCTTTCTTTTAATGATACTGTGGAAAAAAGTTAGTATGGGATGTTTCTAACCTGAGTTAATCATAATTCTCTCCCACCAAACCGAAAATAGACCCATTTCATAAGGTAGAATTTGGGTGATGATAATTATTATTATAATACTATATTGAGTATATATAGGTACCAGACTCTTACAGAACTAACTCATTTAATCCTCAAACCAATACTGTAAGGTAGTTACTGTTTCTACTTGTAGAAATAAAGGAACAAATTCAGAGCTCGAGGAACTTCTTCAGGCTTTAAATTGAGAAACTTAGGTCTGCTTGAACCCAAAGCTAGTGAGTGCTTTCTCCACTCTACTGCTTTCCTTCCATTTAGAGAAGAATCTTCAGAAATAATTTTGTTTTTTCATTAATTATAAATCTTGAGCTTTTTCAAATGCTTTGGCTTCTCTGAGGGTATATATGTGAAATGGTTGCTGTAAATAAAGTTTTTTTTGTGTGTAGATTATTTAAATTTGCCAGTTTGTAAAAACTCAATCCTCTATGCCTGCTTTCCCCTCCTTTTTTTTCAGACTCAGAAATACATATAACTAGATGCTATACCTTGCCAAAATCTGCTTGCTGAATAACATAGGCCCATGTTTCAGGGAGACCGTCCCTGACAACTTACCAGGTTTTACTTTCTTAAATGTTGCCAATAATGCCCAATTACTAAGCCCAGCAACATAGGTAAATGTGAGACCTGGACCCTTTTTACTATGCTCCTGCTTTATTTGCTCTTGAGAGATTATAATGAAAACTTAACAACCTGTCTTCTCAGTTCACATGTTCTTTAAGAAAGTACATTCTTTCTAAAATATTTCCATAGAGACCAATAATCGATCTCATTCTACAGTTTATTGTTAGAGCAGTTGAACTTAAATATCTTAAGGGAATCTTCTGTTTTAAGACTCTTTAAGGACTTTTCAGGGTGCTAAATGTTTGACACACTAGTTGGGAAATGCCTCAGAATAGGTATAGCAGTAATAGCAGAATTAACTTCTCACATTGCCTCCCACTGTCCTCCCCCAAAACAATATAAAAAAACCCTTACAAATTTTTTCTGAGTTTGTGATTTGGATTATGAGAAGAATAGGATGTCTTCTTAAAATTTTCCTTCTGGTCCTTCTATTTTATAAACTTTATTCGAGCTTAGCATGGGTGTTTATACTCAAAACAGTTTTTGTGATGGGCAGTATAAAAATTCAGAACTGGGCTGAGGCTTTATACTTTATTCACACATTTCTGTTATAATCAGTTTGTAATACCCGTACCCTACTTTTATTAATTATATTCCAACAAGTAATCTTACTGCTGACACCTGGCCCTTTTACTATTTCCCTGTTTTATTTACTCTTGAAGAGGTCCTTATACAAGTATTGAAAGCTTGAAAGAAACAAAATTATGTACCAGCAATGTTGGCTTTATCTGAACTGAAGTCTTGTACTTCATTTGCACATTTAATATGTGTAATGGTTTTTTAAATGAAATCATTCTAGGTACAGTGATTGTACAACCAGAGCCAGTGCTGAATGAAGACAAAGATGATTTTAAAGGGCCTGAATTTAGAAGCAGAAGTAAAATGAAAACTGAAAATCTCAAAAAACGCGGAGGTAAATACAAGTGAAAATGAAAACATGAGTTTAAATTGCTGTTTATGACCATATTGGAAAATCTGATGTGCTTATTAAAAATACCTCCACTTTTCTGCCCATTGTTTATTAAAAGCACTACTTAAAAATAACTTCTGTTTCTCTCTGAGCTCTGAAGCAGAAAAGGTTAAACATTTATCAAAATACCTTTGCCTTCACTGGCTATAAAGTTATTTCAAGAAGCTTAGCATTCCCTTCTTGAATATTAGTTCTGTAATGCCTATATGCCAAAATACCATGTGTTCCCTCTCACCCCGAAAGAATTTCAGATTTGGACAAAACCTTGCCTGTGGCCTTGGGTAACTTTATATATATATAATGTATTGTATCACAGAGTTACCTGTGCCTTAGTATTATTTGGGGTGCTTGTTAAAAATGCAAGTCCCTTAACTCCACTAACAAATTAGAATTTCTGGGGATGATGTCAAGAATGAGCCCCATTTTGTTCTTTTGTATATTAAAGTTGGAGATCTACTGCTGTAAGGATAATAATGTAGAGATGAGTAGGAAGGAGAAGGGAGCTAGAGCTAGTAACCTTCCTTCCACCTGTCTGAGCCGTCTCTTCCTTTGTCTGTCTACCCCCACTTATACACACACCATGTTGGCTAATCATCTGTAAAAAGTTAGCATAAGGAGGATTCATTTAGAAATTTATGACAATGGAGTATGTTTCCCATTTGCTTGTGTGTGATTTTTAAATAGTGCCTGTATATTTTTTGGGCAGATTTACAGAGCCATAATCCATGACCATAAAGGGAACGAATCTCTAAAAAATAGAACAAGACACCAAATATCCAAGTAGAAGTGTAATGGAAGCATGTCTGTTTAATATTTATCATGTTACTTGTGAAATTATAGCATAGTACTTAATATTGGTGAAATTTGTGCCGATTTTTATTTCAGTGCTATATGATTATCTTGATGGAATTAGTAAAATATATCTGTATTTGTTATATATATTTTCGGATTAAATAACTCATTAGGTTGTTGGAGAAAATCAAAGAAATGTTGTTTAGTCTGTGGTCCACAAGGGGGTGTTCTGCTCCTTTCAAGCATACGGAAGATTTATGGAGAATGTAGTTCATAGTGGGGTAACTGCCATTGCAGCAACAGAGCTCACCAAAGCTGAATAGTTTTCTTAAAACAAGAGAATCAGCAAGTAGAAGGTGACCGTAGGGATCAGTAGCAAGAGTCTGGAGAACAGATAACTAAGTGTACTGCATTGTATCAAAATTAATATCTAAATGGTGTCTTTGGGGAGGGACTCTGGTGCAGTCAGTGTCTAGAATGTGTATAAGGGCCAAAAGGAGAATGAAAAAAGAACTACAGTTGTTGGGGAATGTGTTCTTAGTGCCACTTCACTATGCTGCTGGTATTTGGTCTGAGCTGATATATTTGGAACATTTTATTGAGTGTTCTGTGTAAGAATGTTTATATTATGCTTAATGAAATATGTATGTTTATAGCCATATAGTAGCACCTAAATCTCTCATGGTAATTTTTGTCTTAATGATTTGCTACATCTTTAAACTGTCAGAAATCACACAGGAAATTTAACTGTTTACTTATATATGCATGTATGAATAAACTAGTGATCTGAGGTACTGAATTGCTAGTTAATAATCAAACTTCCTGGGAAAGTTAGTTCTATAATTGAAGCCTAGTTTAGGAAACTATCAAGAAGGTAAACTGTGTATAAAGTAATCTTACATTGATTTGAAACAAAATTAAAGGTACCACCATTTCAGGAGCCACTTTTTAAAAAACACCATAGCGTATTGACTACCTTTTCCCCAGTTTGTTAGAAAGTATACTTTACACCTAATTTTTCTATCTGGCACAATAATTTTATTTTAAATTCCAGTATAGTTAGCATACTGTGTTAATATTAGTTTTAAGTGTACAATATAGTGATTCAACAATTCCATACATCACACAGTGCTTATCATGACAAGTGTACTTCTTAATCTCCATTGCTTGTTTTACCCATCCCCATACCCCCCTCCCCTCTGGTAACCATCAGTTTTGTTCACTATAGTTAAGAGTCTGTTTCTTGGTTTATCTCTGTCTCTTTTTTTCTTTTGCTTGTTTTTTTTCCCTTAAATTCCACATATGAGTGAAATTACATGGTATTTGTTTTTCTCTGACTTATTTTCCTTAGCATTATACTCTGTAGTTCTAGTCGTGTCTTTGCAAATGGCGAGATTTCATTCTTTTTTATGGCTGAATAATATTCCATTGTGTATATATATACCATATCTTCTTTATCCATTCATCTATCAATGGATACTTGGGCTGCTTACATAATTTGGCTATTTAAAATAATGCTTCTATAAATATGTGCATGTGTCCCTTTGAATTAGTGTTTTTGTATTTTGGGGATAAATACCCAGTAGTACAATTACTGGATCCTAGGATAGTTCTATTTTTAACTTTTTGAGGAACTTCCATATTATTTTCCAGAGTGGCTGCACCAGTTGACATTCCCACTAACAGTGCAAGAGGGTTCCTTTTTCTCCACATCTTTGTACATACTTGTTTTTCTTGTGTTTTTGATTTTAGCCTAATTCTGACAGGTGTGAGGTGATATCTCATTGTATTTATAATTTGCATTTCCCTGATAATGAGTGATGTTGAGCATCTTTTCATGTGTCTGTTGGCCACTTGGATGTCTTCTATGGAGAAATGTCTGCTCATGTCCTCTGCCCATTTTTTAATTGGATTATTCATTTTTTGGGTGTTGGGTTTTATAAGTTCGTTATATATTTTGAATACAACTCTTTATCAGATGTCATTTGCAAATATCTTCTCCCATTCTGTAGGTTACCTTTTAGTTTTGTTGATTGTTTCCTTCACTGTGCAGAAGCCTTTTATTTTGATGTAGTCCCAAGAGTTTATTTTTCTTTTATTTCCCTTGCCTCAAGAGACATATCTAGAAAAGTGTTGTGATGGCTGATGTCAGGGACATTACTGCCTGTGCTTTCTTCTAGGATTTTTAAAAATTTAAATTCAATTAACCAACATATAGTACACCCTTAGCTTTTGATGTAATGTTCTGTGATTCATTAGTTGTGTTTAACACCCAGTTAGGATTTTTTTTATTGAAGGTTTTATTTATAAGTAATCTCTACACCCAGCATGGGGCTCAACCTCACAACCTTGAGATTGTGAGTTGCATGTTCCACTGATGGAGCCAACCAGGTGTCCCTCTTCTAAGATTTTTATAGTTTCAGGTCTCACATTTAGGTGTCTAATCCATTTTGAGTTTTATTTTTGTGTGTGGTGAAAGAAAGTGGTCCAGTTTCATTCTTTTGCATGTAGCTATCAAGTTTTCCCAACACCGTTTGTTGAAGAGACTGTCTTTTTCCCACTGGATAGTCTTTTCTTGCTTTGTCAAAGGTTGACCATATAATTATGGGCTTATTTCTGGGTTTTCTATTCTGTTCCATTGATGTGTATGTCTATTTTTGTACCAGTACCATACTGTTTTGATTACTACAGCTTTGCAAATAATTTAAGTCTGGAATTGTAATACCTTCAGCTTTGCTTTTCATTTTCAAGGTTGCTTTGGCTATTTGGGGTCTTTTGTAGTTCCATGCAAATTTTAGGATTGTTTGTTCTAGCTCTGTGAAAAATGCTATACCATGGTATTTTGATAGGGATTGTATTAAATGTGTAGATTGCCTTGAGTAATTTTAGACATTTTAACAATATTTGTTCTTCCAATCCATTAGCATGGAATGTCTCCATTTCTTTGTGTCATCTTCAGTTTTTATCGTTAATGTTTCACAGAAATTTGTTCTCTTTAAATCTATTAAAATGTGTTGAACTCAGAAATGAAAATGCTTCTTTTCCATTTATACACTGTATTATGATCATTAAGATATTTCATAGCTAAAAATAAAAATGTAAAGGATATACATGTAGAAACAAGTACATAAAGTAATATTTCACCATTATTCAGTATTGGCTTTACATCTCACTTAAATAAAATAATAGGTTCAGTCTTACTCCTCCATTTCCTCCTCCTCCCACCCCTCTAATGATTATTTTGAAGTTTCTGTGCATGTGTGTGTGTATTATTTTCATATATGTTTTTATATTTTTCCTATACATGTTTTTTCATAAAGCATTTATTTTTCACTTAAAATATATAAAGTGGTATCCTGTGTATATCCTTTTGCAACATTTCACATTCAGCATTGCTTTTGAAGTGTGTCCATCTCAGTGAATGTACATCTAGTTTTTTATTTTCCACTGCTCTATAGAATTTTGTTATATGAATAAACCACTGTCCATTTCCCAAATGGAAGTTATTTCCAAGTTTTTGTTTTCAGAGTTTTCCGATTTCCTACTTAGTGCTGCAATGAATATCGTATATACGATTCTTTTTGCACATGTGGGAGAAATTCTCCAAAGGATCACCTGGTTTTGTTTAATTTTTTTTAAGATTTATTTTATTTATTTATTAGAGAGCACAAGAGGGGGTACGGTCAGAGGGAGAAGCAGACTCCCTGCCAAGCAGGGAGCCTGTTACAGGACTTGATCCCAGGACTCTGGGATCATGACCTGAGCTAAAGGCAGTCGCTTAACCAACTGAGCCACGCAGGTGCCCTAGTTTTGTTTAATTTTTGAGTGATATATGTGCAAAAGCATATAGAAGATGCTTAATATTTATTATGTTAACATTGGATGAGCATTCATATTCTAGCTTTTATTAGTATATCTTAATGCAATCATTATTTGAAATGAAGCACACTGTGTATTTGTTTCTGTTAAAACAAATACAGAATATATGAGTACTTGCGATCAAACACTAATGTAGGACAGTATGATATAAAATATTAGCAACTTATATAGTGAGTCTTCAAATTCTCTACATTGTCTGGAAAAGTATGATGGCACCCTTAAAATTGGGTTAAACTTTTTTAACTTCTGCGAATAAGAATATTTGTGATAATATTTGGGTTCATGGTGATTTGGATCTATAAAGAGTAAGAAAAAAACAAAATAGAAAATTGAGAGGTGGGAAATGTGTGTATTGTTTTGTCTTTTATTTAGAGATACAGTTTATTCTTTTAGTTATCTCCTTTTTATTTGTGAATGCAGGCATTTTCATTGGCCTGTTTGGAATCATAATCTGTCATCTTATATCAAGATCTTGGTTGCACATCGGAATCATCTGTAAAACTAAAAAAAAAATGTCTAGGAGATTCTCATTCAGTGGTTTAGGGGTGGGAATGGCAGCCTCTGCTTTTAAAAAGTTTCTTCAGATGATTCTGATGTCAGCTCAGATTGTAAAGCACTGCTGTAAGCAGAACTAAGGATGAGATTGAGGCAGCAGAGGTTTCCTTTTTGTTGCATTGGGTTATCTTCAGCCTGTTTTCCTGCAGACACTGTGGAATGGGGCTCTTCCTTCCCCCTCCTCCGAGTCATTCTCAGGTTTTGCTGCCAAGATAGATAGATATACCTGCAAGTCTTATTTGTCCTTAATTGGAAATAGTAGTGCTGATATGGAGTAGATAGTGAAATAGAAGACAGGTTAATGGGGATTATGGATAGTATTGAAGTAAATCTGAGGTAAGAAATTGGTAATTTAAAATTATCAGGTTTTCACATACTATATTGGAAGAATCTGTGCAGACATTTTCATTTTGAGGATAAAAAATTAATGGCGTACCTAATTTTTAAGTATAAGGATGCAAAAGACTGTTCCACATATGTCACTTGCTTCCCCATTCTTTAAGAACTGATAATTTATTTGCAAACAATAGCAAAATGAAAACGAGCTCTTGACCCCTATTTTTAGAACTTCTCTTATGGAGTCTCTTCATGTTTTATCCAGTTGTTGTGAGAAATAGGGTTTGCATCTGTAAAAGGAAACAGATTAGGATTTGTAGTTCTGGCATTTGCCAAGGTTGTCATGTTTTTAGTAAGTCCATAAAATTGTTAGCCTTTTGTGTCCAAAATGTCACTTTTCTAAGAATTATGAAGTATTTAATTTGTAATATGAAAATTGCAAAATGCTGACTAAAGTAAATATCTTTTCTTACGTGTGTGTGTGTATGTCTGAATAACGGTCACTCCTTTCTCCTAGAAGATGGGCTTCATGGGATTGTGAGCTGCACAGCTTGTGGACAACAGGTCAATCATTTTCAAAAAGATTCCATTTACAGACATCCTTCACTGCAAGTACTTATTTGTAAGGTATGTAATGATCTTTTTATAATTCATTCTAGAAATATTTGAATGTTTACTGTGTGTTAGACATTTGGTTTACAGTGTCAGACTTTTGGTGCATAGTGATGAAGAAGATGGACGTGGTCTCTGTCTTTGGAGGGCTTATATTGTAACGGGGAGGACAGATATTACAAAAAGGCCAGTAAGTGCCATGATAGGGGAAGTACTGTGTACTGTGGGAACACACAGGAAGCCTGTGTACTTTGGAGTTAGGTAGGGGGGCTTTATAATGGAGATGATATTAGCTGGTATCTGAGCTATAAATAGGAATTAGCCTGGTGAAGTGGGATTGGCTCAGCATATTCTAAGCAGAGGCAACATGGTATTCAGAGGCTGGTAAGTGAAGCAGAGCATGGTGTGTTGGCAAATCTGAAGAGTTTACATGTGTGCACATGTATATGTTTTATAACCTTCCATCTTATGTATTCTAATTACCCAAATCTAAACTCTCCACGTGGGGCAGGGTTTTGACATTAAGTTGGTGATGATAGAATTAAAAATGCTTTATATGTGTTGAAGATAGTTTTAACAGTCTGTGTATACTCTTTTATTAGTAATACCTTGGAGTTAATTTTAAATATAATATCAAGGTTATGATTTTCCTAACTCATTAATGCTAAGATTAATTCTGGGTTAGTTTGTTCCCCAACAAAATGCCTCCTTGAAGTGCAGGGGCAGACTAGATTTTCCTCAGAGTTCCACTTCTAGGTCTTTTTTTTTTTAAGATTTTATTTATTTATTTGAGAGAGAGAGCACAATCGGGGAGGAGGATCAGAGAGAGAGAGGAAGAGGGAGAGGCAGACTCCCCACTGAGCAGAGAGCCAGATGTGGGGCTTGATCCCAGGACCCTGAGATCATGACCTGAGCTGAAAGTAGACGCTTAACTGACTGAGACACCCAGGTGCCCCTTTAGGTCTTTTATTGTATGAGTTTTTGATACAGATCTACTTAAGTGGACTAAATTTACTTTTTCTTTTAGCAATTTGTGTCCCTTCGTTCCTTGAATTCAGTTCAACCGGGAGCCTATTTAGGGGGACATGTTGTAGCTTCTAGTTTTAAAATGGGATAGCTGAATTTCATATTGCTGGATTTGTAATGTGCATTTCCTTTCTCTTTTCTAATATATGTAATTGGTTTTTTTCAAGGGCTGGCCTGTTGAGCCTAGCCCATTTTGGTAATCAGTACTTTTCATCACTGGGCATAGAACCTTCCCTTTCTCCAGGCTTAATGAAAATGAATTTAGAGTCATTCAGACTTGGATTTGAATGCCTACTTTGCCTGTTACTTAATTGTATGGCTTGAGGAGATTTACTCACGTATTAGCCTTTTCTCTCAAATTGGATGTAATACTTCCTATCTTGCATAATGTTTTGAGATTTAAAGAGAATGTAGCTTAATGTAGGATAATGTTGCTTAGCTGTACACATAGCAGCTGTTTATATATGAGGGCTATTAAATACATTAAGTAGCAGCAACATCTAATACATCTTTATGTAGAGATTTAGTAGCTCGTTGTATGAAATTAGAAACTTGCTTTACCAAAATCTTTTATAAACTTTATATAAGGAATAGTGGTACTTGATGATAGGGAAATCTATTTCAAGGAATTAATTTATTGAGGTATTTCTATGTCTGGAAAATACTAGTATTGGGTAGTGCAGTGGTTTTGCTTTGATTCTGTAAAACACACACAACACACACACATTCCCTTTACTTTTTTTAATGACTTAAAAATAAAGTTTTTGTCCTTTATGAATGTTATCCATTTTGAATATAAAATTTCCCCTTCCCCTTTTCTTTTAATAGAATTGCTTTAAATATTACATGAGTGATGATATTAGCCGTGACTCTGATGGAATGGATGAACAATGTAGGTAGGTAATAAATCAAGATGAACTAACATTCAGTATTGTGTACTTTTTGGGGGGAAATTCTTACATAGTATGTTATTAGATCCATTTTTTTTTGTAGTATCATCACTGATCTCTTTAATGGAAGGTTACTCTTTTCCATAAAACCTTAGGTTTATGTCTGTTTTAAGTTTCTAGTAAAGAATAAGCAGATGACCCAAATTACTATTAAAATTCCTGGCAGGAAAATTTAAATTGCTTTAATAATGAAAAAATTTAGAGTGAGTTTCATTTTGTAATAATATTTTCATCTTTTAATAATTTCAGGTGGTGTGCAGAAGGTGGGAACTTGATTTGTTGTGACTTTTGCCATAATGCCTTCTGCAAGAAATGCATTCTGCGCAACCTTGGTCGAAAGGAGCTCTCTACGATAATGGATGAAAACAACCAGTGGTATTGCTACATTTGTCATCCAGAACCTTTGTTGGACTTGGTCACTGCATGTAATAGTGTATTTGAAAATTTAGAACAGTTGTTGCAACAAAATAAGAAGAAGATAAAAGTTGACAATGAAAAGAGTAATAAAGTATATGACCATACACCCAGATTTTCTCCAAAGAAAAATATTTCCAATTGTAATGGAGAAGAAAAGAAATTAGATGATTCATGTTCTGGTTCGGTAACCTACTCTTATTCAGCACTAATTGTGCCCAAAGAGATGATTAAGAAGGCAAAAAAACTGATTGAGACCACAACTAACATGAACTCCAGTTATGTTAAGTTTTTGAAGCAGGCAGCAGATAATTCAGAAACCAGTTCTGCTACAAAGTTACGCCAGCTTAAGGCTTTTAAATCTGTGTTAGCTGATATCAAGAAAGCTCATCTTGCATTAGAAGAAGATTTGAATTCAGAGATTCGAGCTTTGGATGCTGTAAACAAAGAGAAAAATACCAAAGAGCATAAGGTCATAGATGCTAAGTCTGAAACAAAAGTACGAAAAGGAGAAAAACCCTGTGCTTTAGAAAGAAAAGATATTTCAAAATCAGAAGCTAAACTGGCAAGAAAGCAGCTGGATAGTGAGCACATGGATCAGAGTATTACAGTACAGGAACAAAGAGCAAATAAAAGTGCCAGTGGTGAACATAAGAAATCTGATAAAAAAGAAGAACCTCAATATGAACCTGCTAACACTTCTGAAGATTTAGACATGGATATTGTTTCTGTTCCTTCCTCAGTTCCAGAAGACATTTTTGAGAATCTTGAGACAGCTATGGAAGTTCAGAGTTCAGCAGATAATCAGGGAGATGGCAATAGTGGAACTGAGCAAGAACTGGAGAGTTCTTCTGTAAAATTAAATATTACTTCAAAAGACAACAGAGGAGGTATTAAGTCAAAAACTACAGCTAAAGTAACAAAAGAATTATATGTTAAACTTACGCCTGTTTCCCTTTCTAATTCTCCAATTAAAGGTGCTGATTGTCAGGAAGTACCACAAGATAAAGATGGCTATAAAAGTTCTGGTCTGAACCCCAAGCCAGAGAACTGTGGACTTGGACAGGAAAAGAATGATAATGAGCATTTGTTTGAAAGTGAAGTTCCATTACTTTCAGAAGAATCTGATCTTCGAAGATCTCCACGTGTAAAGACTACTCCCTTGAGGCGACAGACAGAAACCAATCCTGCAACATCTAATTCAGATGAAGAAAGTAATGAAACAGTTAAGGAGAAACAAAAAGTATCAGTTCCAATGAGAAAAAAGGATAAGCGGAATTCTTCTGACAGTGCTATAGATAATCCTAAACCTAATAAACTGCCTAAATCTAAGCAGTCAGAGATTGTGGATCAGAATTCAGATTCTGATGAAATGTTAGCAATCCTCAAAGAGGTGTCCAGGATGAGTCACAGTTCTTCTTCAGATACTGATATTAATGAAACTCATACAAATCATGAGAAGACTTTATATGATTTAAAGACTCAAACAGGGAAAGATGATAAAGGAAAAAGGAAACGAAAAAGTTCTACTTCTGGCTCAGATTATGATATTAAAAAAGGCAAATCAGCTAAAAGGTCTATAATTTCTAAAAAGAAACGACAAAACCAGTCTGAGTCTTCCAATTATGACTCAGAATTAGAAAAAGAGATAAAGAGCATGAGTAAAATTGGGGCTGCCAGAACAACCAAAAAAAGAGTTCCAAATAAAGAAGATTATGATTCTTCTGAAGATGAAAAACACAGAAAAAAAGGAATGGATAATCAAGGGCAGAAAAATTTGAAGACTGCACAAGAAGGGTCATCTGATGATGCTGAAAGGAAACAAGAGAGAGAGAATTTCTCTTCAGCAGAAGGCACAGTTGATAAAGACAGGACAAACGTGGACTTAAGAGATCGAATCTCTAAGAAGCCCCAGTCAGGTGTTTCTTCTGATGGTGCTGATAAGCTGCCTTCAGGGAAAGAGGAGAGTTTTAATTCTCCAGAAGACAAAAAGGTTGCTGAAACTAAAGAAAAGAGTAAGCATTTGAAAACCAAATCATGTAAGAAAGTACAGACTGGCTTATCTGACATTGCTGAGAATTTCCCAAAGAGAGAGCAGAGTGATGAATCCTCTGAAGATGATAAAAAGCAGAGCAAAAAGGGAACTGAAGTAAAAGAAAAGAAAACTACAGACTTGAAGAAAAATATAATTAAGATGGAACAACAGTATGAATCATCATCTGATAGCACTGAGAAATTACCCGAGGGAGAAGAGATTTCTCGTTTTCCTAAAGGCATAAAACAAAATAAGAATGACACAACTTACGGAGAAAAGAAAAGTAAAAAAATAAAAGATAAAACTTCTAAAAAGAGGGATGACGTGTCCGATAATGCTGAGAAATTACAGGGAAAAAGAGATAGTTGTGATTCTTCAGAAGATAAAAGGAGTAAGAATGGGGCATCCAGTAGAGTGAAGAAAAGATGCAACTTGCCTGAAAAGAGTTCAAGGAAGAGACAAGATTGTTCATCATCTGATACTGAGAAATATTCCATGAAAGAAGACGGTTGTGATTCTTCTGACAAGAGACTGAAAAGAATAGAACTGAGGGAAAGAAGAAATTTAAATTCAAAGAGAAATACCAAGGAAGTACATAGTGGCTCATCATCTTCTGATGGTGAGGAAAGTTCTGAAGACAATAAAAAGCTGAAGAAACAGAGAACTTCAGCTAAAAAGAAGACAGTCAGTGTCAAGGAGAAAATGAGAAACTCCCTAAGAACAAGCACTAAAAGGAAGCAAGCTGACATTACATCGTCATCTTCTTCTGATATAGGAGATGATGATCAGAATTCTGTAGGTGAGGGGAGCAGTGATGAACAGAAAATTAAGCCTGTGACCGAAAATTTAGTGCTGTCTTCACATACTGGATTTTGCCAATCTTCAGGTAAGCAAAAATAAATAAATTCATAATTTATGCTTTTACCCTCTTGAATAACTACATTGTTTAATTTTCCCTGAAGCCAATCAAATGCAAGGTTACTGTTTAGGAAAAGGCTATTCAAAATTTAAAGATTTACTAAAAAGCCTTCATTTATTTTTATGCCATCATTGGAAGGTGTTTCACTATCGTTAGTATTCTGTATCAGATATACCAGATTTGTTGGATAGATAACAGAATTTCTTTACCAATGTTTAGTGCTTTTTCTGGAGTAATAAACCGTAGTTTATGAAGGAAAATAAGACCTGTGCCAGTAGTTCAGTAGGTATATATTCACGTAATGGAGATGTGTGCTTGGTGCTAGTATAACATAGTGTGTGGGAGTTTAAACTGCCTTGCCATGCATATGACTTTTTATGTAATCAGTGTGGGGCTCGAACTCACAACCCCAAGATCAAGAGTTGCATGTTCTTCCAACTGAGCCAGCCAGGCATCCCTGCATATGACTTTTTAAATTGGACAGATTAACTTTGTGTCCAGTGAAATTCTCTGAAAACTAAATTTACATCATTAAACCCACTGCTGATGCTTGTCAATTTTTTCTAATCACATGAACAGATGTTTCTGTCTATAATAATAACAAAATAAAAGAAAAATCCAAAAAGTAGATGAATTACCTTACCCTGAGGAGATAGAGAACTAGGACAATTAGTGGGTCAGTGATGCCCCCCAAAAGAGTTATAAAAATAATTTTTATCACTGTTGTAGTTCTTAAAAATCAGTTGTATAATACATGTGCATATGTCACTTGCATTGTCTTTTTTAAGTTAGTAAACCTGTCAGTTAACCAGGGACATGTTAAACTTATTCATTCATTCATTCATTCAAAAAATTTATTTATATCCAACACCAGCTTGCTTGCTTATGTATTTATTTATTTATTTTATTCCTTTAAATTCCAGTATGTGTAACATACAGTGTTATATTAGTTTCAGGTGTACAGTATAGTGGCTCAGCAACTGTACATTACTCAGTGCTCATCACGATAAGTGTACTCTTAATCCCCTTCACCTATTTCACCCATCCCCTCCTTCCCCTTTGGTAACCATCAGTTTGTTCCCTATAGTTAAGAGTCTGTTATTTTATGTTTGTCTTTTTTCTTTGTTCATTTATTTTGACTTATTTTATTTAGCATTATACTCTCATGATCCACCCATGTTGTTGCAAACAGTAAGATTTCATTCTTTTTTATGGCTGAGTAATATTCCAGTGTGTGTGTGTTTGTGTGTGTGTGTGTGTGTGTATACACCACATCTTTATCCATCTATTGTTGGACACTTGAGTTGCTTCTATAATTTGGCTATTGTAAATAATGCTGCGATAAACTTTAGAGGGGTGCTTATATCTTCATAAATTAGTGTTTTTCTCTTCTTTGGATATATACTAGTGGAATTACTGGATCATATAGTAATTTTCTTTTTAATTTTTGAGGAATGTTCATACTGTGTTCCACAGTGGCTGTACCAGTTTGCATTTTCACCAACAGATTCCTTTTTCTCTACATCCTTACCAACACCTGTTGTTTCTTGAGTTTTTGATTTTAGCCATTCTGACAGGTGTGAGGTGGTATCTCATTGTGGTTTTGATTTGCATTTCCCTGATGATGAGTGATGTTGAGCGTCTTTTCATGTGTCTGTTGGCCAGCCTTATGTCTTCTTTGGAATAATGCCTGTTTATGTCTTTTGCCCATTTTTAATTGGATTATTTCTGGGGTTTTTTTGGTGTTGAGTTGTATAAGTTCTTTATATATTTTGGATACTAACCCTTTATTGGATATGTTGTTTGCAAGAATCTTTTCCCATTCTATAGGTTGTCTTTTAGTTTTGTTGATTGTTTCCTTTGCTGTGCAGAAGCATTTTATTTTGATGTAGTCCCAATAGTTTATTTTTGCTTTTGTTTCCCTTGCCTCAGAAGATGTATCTATGAAAATGTTGCTATGGTAGATGTCATAGAAATTACTGCCTATGCTCTCTCCTAGGATTTTTATGGTTTCAGGTTTCACATTTAGGTCTTTAATCCATTTTGAGTTTATTTTTGTATATGGTATAAGAAAGTGGTCCAGTTTCATTCTTTTGCATGTTGCTGTCCAGTTTTCTCAACACCATTTGTTGAAGAGACTGTCTTTTTCCTATTGCATATTCTTGCCTCTGTTGAAAAATTAATTTTGTTGGAAATTGATTGACCATATAATGTTGAATTTAATTCTGGGCTTTCTATCCTGTTCTGTTGATCTGTGTGTCTGTTAATTGTGCCAGTACCATACTGTTTTCATTACTATAGCTTCGTAGTGTATCTTGAAATCTGGGATTGTGATACTTCAAGTTTTGCTCTTCTTTTTTGAGATTGCTTTGGCTTTCAGAGTGTTTAGTGGTTCCATACAAATGTTAAGATTATTTGTTCCAGGTCTGTGAAAAATGCTGTTGGTATTTTGATAGGGATTTCATTAAATCTGTTGATTGCTCTGGGTAGTAGGGATGTTTTAACAGTATTTGTTCTCCCAGTCCATGAGCATGGAATATCTTTCCATTTGTGTCATCTTCAGTTTCTTTCATCAGTGTTTTATTGTTTTCAAAGTACAGTTCTTTTATAGTACTTTATTCCTAGGTATTTTATTATTTTTGGTACAATTGTCAGTGGGACAGTTTTCTTAATTTGTAATTCATTATTAGTGGCATTTGTACATCATTATTAGTGTATAGAGATGCAGTGGTTTTCTGTACATTGATTTTGTATCATGTGACCTTACTGAATTCATCTGTCTGTTCTAGTAGTTTTTTGGTGGAGTCTTTAGGGTTTTCTATATATGGTATCATGCCATCTGCAAGTAATGAAAGTTTTAGTTCTTCCTTACCAATTTGGATGCCTTTTATTTGTTTTTGTTTTCTGATGGCTGTGGTTAGGACTTCCAGTACTATGTTGAATAAAAGTGGTTTGAGTGGACATCCTTGTCTTATTTCTGATGTTAGGGGAAAAGCTCTCAGTGAACTCCATGGTGAACATGGAGTATGACGTTAGCTGTGCGTTTTTCGTAAATGGCCATTATCGTGTTGTGGTATGTTCCTTCTAAACCTACTTTGAGAGTTTTGATCATGAATGGATTTTATACTTTGTCACATGCTTTTTTACATCTGTTGAAATGATCATATGTTTATTATCCTTTCTCTTATTGTTATGAGGTATCATATTGGTTGATTTGCAAATATTGAACCACCCTTGCAGCCCAGGAATAAATCCTACCTAATCGTGTGAATGATTTTTTTTAAAAGATTTTATTTATTTGACAGAGAGAGACACAGTGAGAGAGGGAACACAAGCAGGGGGAGTGGGAGAGGGAGAAGCAGGCTTCCTGTGGAGCAGGGAGCCCCATGTGGGGCTCGATCCCAGGACCCTGGGATCATGACCTGAGCCGAAGGCAGACGCTTAACGACTGAGCCACCCAGGCACCTGTGAATGATTTTTTTAAATGTATTGTTGGATTCTGTTTGCTAGTATTTTATGGAGGATTTTTGCATCTATGTTTTTCAGAGATACTGGCCTGTAGTTCTCTTTTTTAGGGATGTCTTTATCTGGTTTTTGTATCAGGGTAATGCCTCGTAGAATGAATTTGGAAGCTTTCATTTGTCTTCCATTTTTTTGAATAATTTGAGAAGAATTGGGTATTAACTTCTTAAAATATTTAGTAGAATTCACCTGTGAAGGCATGTGGTTCAGGAGTTTTTTGATTACTGATTTAATTTCACTTTTGGCAGTCAACCTGTTCAAATGTTAAATTTCTTTGCAATGGAGTTTTGGGAGGTTAAATGTTTCTAGAAATTTATCCATTTGTTCTGTTTTGTTCAATTTGTTAGCATATAATTTTTCATAATCTTCTCTTATAACCCTTTTTATTTCTGTGGTGTCCACTGTTATTTCTCCTCTTTCATTTTTGATTTTGTTTGAGTCCTCTCTCATTTTTTTGATGTGTCTGCATGAAGGTTTATCAGTTTTGTTGATCTTTTCAAAGAACCAGTTTCTGGTTTCATTGATCCATTGTTTTTTTGTTTTTGTTTTTGTTTTTAGTTTGTATTTTGTTTATTTATGCTCTGAACTTTATTATTTTTTTCTCCCACAGGTTTTGGGTTTCATTTGTTCTTCTTTTTGTAGCTTGTTTAGGTGTAAGGTTATGTTGTTTGTGGGTTTTTTCTTCTTAAGGTAGGCCTGTAGTGTTATAAATTTCCCTCTTAGAGTAGCTTTTGCTGCATGCCAAAGATTTTGGAGCATTGTGTTTCGTTTTCATTTGTCTCCTTGCATTTTTTGATTATCTCTTTGATATCTTGATTGACACATTCATTGTTTAGTAGTGTGTATTTAACCTCCACGTATTTGTGTTCTTCCAGATTTTTTCTTGTGGCTGATTACTAGTTTCATAGCATTGTGGTTGGAAAAGATGCATGGTATGACTTTGATCTTCTTGAATTTGTTAAAGTTTGTTTCGTGACCTCACATGTGATCTAGTCTGGAGAATATTCTGTGTGCACATGCAAAGAATTATGTTCTTTTTTAGGATGGAATGTTCTGAATATATCTGTTAGATCCATCTGGTCCAATATGTCCTTCAAAGCTACTGTTTTCATGTTGATTTCTGTTTGAATGATGTAAGCAGGGAGTTAAAAGTCCTCTGCTATTATTATGTTACTGTTGATTACTTTGTTATTAGCTGCTTTATGTTTTTGGGTGCTCTGGTGTTGGGTTCTTAAACATTTATGGTTGTTATACCTTCTTTTTAGGTTGTACTCTTTATGGTTATATGGTATCCTTCTTTGTCTCTTGTTACAGTCTTTTTAAAATCTGTTTTTTTTCCATTACATGTATTGCTACCTGTCTTTCTTTTTACATCTATTTGCATGATACATGTTTTTCAATCCCTTCACTTTATGTCTTTATGTCAGAAGTGAGTTTCTTGTTGTTCATATAGATTGGTTTTGCTTTCTTATCTGTTCACTCACTCCATGTTTTTTGATTGGATCATTTAGTCCATTTACATTCAGAGTAATTATTGGTAGGCATGTATTGCCATTTTGCTACTTGTTTTATGTTTGTTTTTGTAGTTTTTCTCTGTTCCTTTCTTCTCTTGCTCTCTTCTCTCATTGCTGGCTTTATTAGTGATATGCTTGCATTCCTTTCTCCTTACTTTTTTGCATTATCAGTTGTTTTTGATTTGTGGTTGTCATTAGTTTTATATAAAACATCTTCTGCATGTAGCAGTCTATATTAAGTTAATGGTTGCTTAAGTTTGAATGTACTAAATTTTTGCCCCTCTCCCCCATGTTTTAGATATATGGTGCCCTACTTTATTTCCTATTATTTTGTGAATCCCTTAACTGATTTTTATTGATATACTTAATTTTATTGCTTTAGTGCTACCTACTTTTCTTTACTCCTAATTATGGTCTTACCTTTACACTCAGAGAATCCCCTTTAATATTTCTTTTTTTTTTAAGATTTTTATTTATTTATTTAACAGAGATAGCACAAGTAGTCAGAGTGGCAGACAGAGGGATAGGGAGAAGCAGGCTCTCCGCCAAGCAGGGATGCGGGGCGGGGCTCGATCCCAGGACTCTGGGATCATGACCTGAGCCAAAGGCAGCCGCTTAACCGACTGAGCCACCCAGGCGTCCCCCCTTTAATATTTCTTGTATGGCTGGTTTAGTTGTGACGAATTCCTTTAACTTTATTTGTTTGGGAAACTCTTTCTTTCTATTCTGAATGATTGTCTTGGTGGAGAGAGTATTCTTGGTTGCAGTTTTGTTTTCCTTTAGCACTTTGAATATATCATGCCAGTCTCTTCTGGCCTGCAAAGTTTCTTCTGAAAAATCTGCTCCTATCTTTATGGAGTTTCCCTTGCATGTATCTGTTTTCCTTTTTCCTGTTCCTTTTAAAATTCCCTCTTTATCACTGTATTTTCCTATTTTAATTACTATGTGTCTTGGTGTGGACCTTCTTGGGTTGATTTTATTGGGGGCTCTTTGTGCCTCCTGAATCTGGATGTATGTTTCCCTCCCCAGATTCGGGAAGTTTTGAGCTATTATTTCTTCAAGTAAATTTTCTGCCCCTTTTTCTTTCTCATGTCTTTTTGGGGTCCTTATAATGTGCCTGTTACCATGCATGATTGTGTTACTGAGTTCCCTAAGTCTATTTTCATTTTTTATTATTTTCTTTCTCCCTTCTGTTCACCTTGATTGCTTTCCATTACTCTGTCTTGTAGGTCACTGGTCCATTCTTCTACTTCCTCTATTCTACTATTTATTCCCTCTAGTGTATATTCAATTTTAGTTATTGAGTCCTTCATCTCTGATTGGTTCTTGTTTATGTTTTCTACCTCTTTGTTGAGTATCTCAGTGAGGTTCTCCACTCTTTTCTCGATTCCAGTGAGTATCTTTATGACCATTACTTTAAATTCTCCCTTAGGCATATTACTTATCTCTGTTTTGTTTAGCTCTCTTGCTGTGATTTTGTCATGTTCTTTCATTTGGGACATATTCCTTTTTCTCCTCATTTTGTCCAATTCTCTGTGTCTTTTTCTACATGTTAGCCACGCGCTTTTGTAAGTAGTGGTCTTATGAAGAACAGGTCCTGTAGTGCCCTACAGTGCCGTGTCCCTTGTTCACCAGAACCTGACACTTCAGAATGTCTCCTGTGTGTGTTGTTGTACCCTAATTTTATGGCTGAGCCTCATTTGCCTTCATTCCAGTCATCTGCAATGGCTCTGTTTGTCTCTTGTGGGCAGGGTTTGGTCCCTGTGTTGTTATGGGTCAGTCTGGTGCTTGCCTTGGGCTTGAGTTGAGTCACACCAGCCATTTATCAGAAATGCGGTAGCTTGGAACTGCAGGGTGTTCTCCCCATGTTGTCTCCTGAGAAGTTTTTGTTGGTAGCCTGAGCCTGCCATTAGACTGGATGTCTGCCCTCAACCTGCTGCTGGGGCCACATGTGGACTCATGTGTATGCTTATTGTTCCCTCTGCTCCAGGGCAGAGTCATTTTGGAGTGGTGCTGGCCACTCTTGGGGCTGTAAGCACACTGCCAGATTTGTGTCACTTCTTTGGATGGTCTCCTGCCAAGGGTATGTTGGTGGGAGCTGTCTGTAGAAGAACGTGGGGGCAGGGTATGTGTGGTGCCAGCAAGGTCAATGCCACTTGTGGACGGTATCTGGCAGCCACCTGAGAAAACTTTCCAGAGTCCAGACTGGTGTGGAGGGGGCAAGTCTACAGAAGACATAGTGGGGTGGGACATGCTTTTAGCAAGGTATGTGGAGAGTGTTGGTGCCGTGCTGGTTCCTGCAGGAATGGGGAGGGAAATGACACCTGCCAGCTTTTTGGTATTGCAGAAGTCTCCCAATGATCTCTGCCCTTCCAGCACATGCTCTGAGGTTAATAAAGAAACCACCTTCTCCTATACCCCAGGCCCTTTTCAAACTGCTGTTTGTATGCTGTATCTCAGTGGGGTTGTTTGTTGTGTTGTCTCTTAAGGATGGGGACTCAATTTCCTCTTGTTCCCTGGTTCTTCCAGAGTTGAGCCTGCTGATTTTTAAAATGTAATGTGTGAAGCCCCGGAAGTTGTAAGTTCTTGGGCAGTTAGGTCCCTCTGGTTTTCAGAGCCAAATGTTATTGAGATTTGTCTTCCTGGTGTGTGGGTCTACCATGCCTGGGGTGCATAGCTTAGGGTCTGCTCTTTTTCCCTGTATGCACCCGTGGCATTCTTCCTTTCTTCTGACAGATCCACAGGTCACTTTGGCTCACACTGCATCTTCGCCCTTTCTACCCTCTTTATTGTGGCCTCGTCTCTACATTTAGCTGTGGAAAGTCTATTTTGCCCGTCTTCAGGTCATTTTCTTTTTTATTTGCGCTGATGTGGCTGTTATGTAGATGTGACCATAGGATGAGGTGAGCCTGGGATCCTCCTGCTCTGCCATCTTCACCAGAAATCCACCTGAACTTTATTTTTAAATTTTTATAAAAGAGATTTTAGGTATAAATGTGTTCCCAGCACAGGCAGAATGTTTAAATTTTTTCTTTCAGTCCTTAGGTTAGGAATTTCCATTTATCCCAATTAGGTTTTGTGCAATTAACTTGAATTGTTTTTTAAGATTTTTATTTATTTTTATTTTTTTAAAAGATTTTATTTGAGAGAGAGAGAGAATCGGGGGGAGGGGGCAGAGGGAAAAAGAGAAGCAGACTCCCTGCTGAGCAGGGAGCCGGACACAGAGCTCCATCCCAGGATCCTGGGATCATGACCTGAGCTGAAGGCAGACACTTAACCAACTGAGTCACCCAGGCATCCCTGAATATTGCTTTTTAATAAAACTTCACATTCCTTGTATGGAGTGCTTATCTGATGAGTTGTTTTGAAAACCAAGTGTGATTTTCATGGCCTATTCAGTTTAATGCGTTGCTGTATCAGATGCTTGTATGGCTTTTAACTACTGTCCGCAAAATTGTTGGCCTCAGTGTTTCAGAATTTCCAACTTTTTGACTTTTAGAAAGATAATATCGATTAGTTAGCATATATTATGTAATAGCCCCAATCACATGTGAGGCAACACTCCCATAATTAAACAAATTAGTATTTCTGCACAAAACGTGTGAACATTCATACTTAAAGGAATAAACAGTTTAGATTAGGTTTTGCAGCCAAATGAACTTTGGCAACAGCTTGTAAAACTTAGTTTTGAGAGCCTTGATTTCAGAATTTCGGTTGACCTTTGAAGAATGCAGGGGGTAGGGATGCTCACCCCCTGTTCAGTCAAAAACCCATGTTTAGCTTTTGACTTCTCAAATACTTCTTTTTTTTTTAAAGATTTTATTTATTTATTTGACAGAGAGAGACAGTGAGAGAGGGAACACAAGCAGGGGGGAAGTGGGAGAGGGAGAAGCAGGCTTCCCGCTGAGCAGGGAGCCTGATGCAGGACTCCATCCCAGGACCCTGGGATCATGACCTGAGCCAGAGACAGACGCTTAATGCCTGAGCCACCCAGGCGCCCCTCAAATACTTAATTCTTAATAGCCTACTCTTGACTGGAAGCCTTACAAATGACATAAATAGTTGATTAACACATATTTTGTATATTTTATATACTATATATTCTT